>NC_057799.1:85132839-85303411 GCF_018294505.1 Triticum aestivum
GCTGAGCTGCCCAAGGTGATTTCCTTCTTTGCCGATCTCGATTGTGGTTTTTCATCTAAGTATGTGGTGATTTTTTTTAGAAAAGGAAGTATGTGGTGATTAATAATGCAAAATTTTATTAGCTTCGATGCCATGCTATACATAGTGGTTTAAATAACTTGTGTTTCTTATACTGAAAAGTAATTCAGAAGTTGTTTCTGTTTCAATTAGAGTCCTGATGCAGACAGGGATTGTGTGGTTGTACATGTCACTCACTATGAGGCGGACGACCTGAATATACGCACTGGGAAAACGGAGTTCTTAGGCTGTTGGATCCTGGAAGCCATTTGCGGTTATACCAATGAAGAGTTGTATTCGAGCCTCACTGTTGTCAGGCGTGTTGTCCAGGGTGTACTGAAGCACAAGAAGTTCAAAGCTACTCCTTCGTTTGTGAGGCATACTGTTCTTGTCAAGCTTACGCAGGAAGATAACGTGGCATGCCTCCACAAACAAGTTTATCAGTGGCAAGGCCACAAGGTTGTCTTCATGGAGGTTCACAGGATTGAGCTGCTGCGGGACGTCCTCGATGATGTTCATGACAATGTCCGTCTTGTGCCCAGCCCAAATTAGATCGAGGCATGAAATAGTTGCCCCAGCTAGTGTTTAATAGTAGTTTGGATTGTGTCTAATTATCCGAACCTTGCCTGTTATCGACCCCTCTGGGGCTAGAACTCTGTTTGAATCCGGCTATGGGAACTGCTGCTACTTTTGTGTGCCCGTGAATCATGTGAGAACCATTGTAATTGTTGCCGAAACAGATGCGTCCTCACTAGTTTTTTCATGAATATGGCATGGTAAGACATAAGTTGTGACGGTTTATCATACGAGCAGTGTGTGTTTTGATGAAATAGAGCACTCGTTCGAGAACCGTGCGCCGACGTATACTTAAGTACTTGTAAACACTGTTGGTGCTACCCCACTTGTAAGCGGTTGTGCAAAACACGGCACATTGGCTCAGCTCGCTTCAACACTAGGCTATCGACCAGCTAACAATCAACAATCTGCTGTCTGACATATAATCAACTATGTATCTTGTTACAGTGGTCATGTAGTTAATTGAGGCCACAATGTAATAAATTCCAAATGTTCACACGCTAGTCCAGCGCTCATGTGGAACACTCACATTAAACTCATCTTCATAAAAAACTTGAAAAGCATAAGTTAAGCAATTTTATACATCTCAATGATTCATAGAACATAACAAACATATACTAGTTCACAGCAAAAGACAAAGTTGTCAGAAGGTTTACAAATCAGGAAAAAACAAGCAAGGCTTCTCTGAGAAAAGGGCCTCCCGGCAGGCTTAAATTTCCTGGAGTTCACTCTGGTTTTTTCTTGTTGCCACCATTCAGGGTTAGGTTCTCTCATTCCAGAATAACCAATTATAATTGTGGTCTCAGCTGGAATGCTGAACTGAACCATGTAGTGTACTGACCAGCTGAAATGCTTGTGCATACCACTAAATTTAAGCACCGCTATTTGCAGAAATAAGCAGACCACAATGCCTCTTGTCCGCGCACCTGTCCAAAAAACCGCCGTGCAGCCGTGCCAGCTAGTCCTCGGTCCATGGATAAACTGGTAGAAAGTTCATTCCGGACTAGGATGCAGTTGTTTTCGCTCGTCCCTGCACTGCAATCAGGAAGTAAAACGTACGAATCAGCTTCTTTTAGATTGTGTTGGTCATTCTACCTTAGTTACTAGTACCAATGTAGGGATACCTTGAAGACGAGAGGTTAGACGACGGCAACGAGGGATAGCCATCTCATTTTGCGCAGTTGTACTAAAACTGAGGTGTGTGCTTTTGATTGCGCGGATAGAAACGATACGGAGATAGACATCCCTGTTTCCGCAAAGACGAAATACGGTTATTTAAACAGTGATTGATATTACTACTTTCCCCCATTTCCTCTTAGAACCAAGTCCTAGATTCATGCTACAGCTTTCCCACTTTCTTCCCTGTTTGAACCAACGCTTTGAGTCGACTGTATGAACTAGCTTTACTTCTAATAATAGTAGAAGTCTAGGTGGCTTTGGAACAACGGACGGAAGTAGAAAAGGATCCACACGAAGGGAGCTGGGGTAGTAGAGCAAGGCAGGTTTCGAAGGAATATACACCTAAGGGTCGTCGGCATGTGGCAAAGACGGCATCGGGAGGCTGCATCTTGGCCACAATACCGTAGGGAGGAAGAAGGGGTCGGAGGCCCTCCCGAGCCGGCGCTCTCTCGGAGAGAACGGCACGGCCGCCGATCGGGACGCGCGGGCAGCCGTTGGTCTCCTCCCTCGCCGCCGACGACAGCGTGAACGACGCACCTACACCCCTGCCCCGGTCGAGGTTGTCCGGCCGGATTTGTGACCAGCCGTGAGCTGAGAGAGAGTGTGGCCGCCTATGTGTTGCTTAGATCTGGAGAGCATGAGAGAGTGAACGAGAGTAACCCTAGTAAAGCAAGCGCTAAGGCTCCTGCTTTTATATATAGTGGAGTGATTTTATTGTACCAGCTTCAAAAAATGCGCTCCTACGTGTACCCGCGAGTGGGTGTGAGAGAACTAGTGCGTGCGTGCACCGCTTCTCTTCGTGAGAGTACAATATACTATGCCCAAAGAAAGTTCGCCGCAAGAGTAATAGTATAAGTGTGTGACGTGTGAGCTAAAATAAAATGTGCGCGCCGTCTTTTGTTTTTTAGAAGTTCTGAGGGTAGGGTGTGAACAGCACATATGTGCGTGACGTCTACCTGCAGATAGACGGTGGGTGCGATGTGCGAGTCTGCGAGAGGACTCGGGAGAGTCGTGACTCGTGAGGGTGCGTGTGCGTGAGAGAGAGGGGGGCACGTATCAATGCAATGCATGTGTCCGTAAATCATTATCCGACAAACGTTCGCCACAAGCCTTTTCCTGACGAACGCCGTAAGAACCGTTAGATCGGCATCCGACAGTGTCAGTTTTGCCATGTCATTTAACAGAACAGCCACTCCTCCTACACACAAATCTTCCACGTGAGTGTTAGCAACTGCCATATGCTCCCTCCGTTTCAAAATGCAGTGCATATAGCTTTATTGAAAATTCGAACCTTGCAAACTTTTACCGAGTTTTCGTGTACAAAATTGCACATGTAGAATACCATGTATATATCATTTCATTCATCTCGAGAGGTAACTATAAAGATGGGTGAGGAGTCTACAAAGAAAGACCATCGTATCACCCGCAGCAATTTCAAGCATCCTTTAGTGTCGAGGAATATCATAGGAACAATATATGATATGATTTTTATAGGATTTTTCCTTTAGAGCCAATTGGTTCATAGGAATAGATTCATATACTCCACATTTCAAAGGAAATAAACATGATATCATTTCTATAGCTTTAGAGCCACTTGGTTCATATGAATGGATTCCTATACTCCCTTAATTTCAAAGGAAAATAAACATTAGCGTATATTCAATAGAAAAGTTCCTATGATATGAACCAAATTACATCTCTTTTCTAATCCCTCCTCATAGGAATTGAGATACATGTCATCTCTAGATTCAATAGAAAAGTTCCTATGATGTGAACCAAATGGCATCTCTTTTCCAATCCCTACTCATAGGAATTGAGATGCTCCATGTCATCTCTTTCCCTACAACTTCCATGTATACATCTTCTATTCCTAAATAGATAGTACAACCCACTAGTAGCTTTTTTCCAAAACATGCAACTATGGCACAAGAACTATATAGTGTGCCAATAACTTTGAAAGATGGTCGCTGGATGAAGCTAACCCGACAGTGTGCAGAGATAGGCAAATCCGAGCACTACTGGTCGTTGGATATCATCAACATTCCACCAGATCTGCCACATGTACAATTTAGAAGACTCCATGGTTGAACTTAAGCATAATGCACAAACCTCAAAACACAAGCACTTCTCCTTTGTTCTAGAATCTTCTCTATCATAATTGATTATTTTTTTCTAAATGAATTGCCATTATTTGTTTTTTACTTTCTGATTTACAATGCACAACCCCATGAATCTTAACATTTTTATAAAACTAATTGATTTTGAATGAGATGAACTATAAGAACTAAACGAACATCTACATCATGCATATATGACTCAAAGCTTTACATGCTATAGTGTGTATATATTTGTAGTTTGGTTTCGAAATCTCATGCGTTCAATACATGTGTACCTTACTAGTTTTGAGTAGAGTAGCAAATTTCATGCGGCCCCGGGTATATCAAAATGCAGGGCCCATGTATCATTGCCTTTCGGTCAAACCTACGTCCACAATTTTTTGTACGTACTATATCTCCACTGGTCCCCGAACCCAAAATGCTGCCTCATTCCCGTAAAACCAAGCGGCCCACACATATTTAAGGCGTCGACTTGAACCCGTTTACTACGACGTGGCCCCGCACGCCGTAGTACACCTACAAACCCTACTGCCGCACTCATCATCGGTTTTCTTCAAGAGGATGAGGGAGAAGCCGATTTGTAGTGGAGGCGCTTTCAAAAAAAGGATATGTAGTGGAGACCCCTACCCTAGGGTGCCCTAGGTAGCTGCCGCACGCATCATTGTTTTCTCTTTTGTTTATGCTCTTGCGCCCTAGAGTGAAATGATGGTTGCTTCGTCCGTCCAGCTTAATGCGGGAAAGGTGGGGCTTTGTGATTTGACCCCTCATCGCTCATTTTTTACTACTGCGGCGCTATGATCGGGGTGCCTCCAATTCCAACCGCTGCTCCGAACTGTAATTTGGTGCATCGCACGTGGAACAAGAAGGTGGATGAGCCATATGTCGGCCAAAGGGGTCATGTTAAGTGTGTCGCCATTTCGTGTGCGGACTGACCCTGCTTGAGTTGTTACGCCAACACGATAGGAGCAGCCTACCACTTGGTTTTGCTCCTTGGTGAATCCCGACTATATTGATCTAAAAAGATACGTGTTGAACTACCCTCTCCGTCTCGGTTTTTTTATTTTTAGGCGTCTCGGTTTATAGGGCATGCACGTAGTTCTAGGTCATCCATTTGACTAACTAAATATGAGTTACTATGTCACAAAAAGTATATCATTGGATTCTTAAGCGGATGTAGTTGTATTTAAAAGTCAAGGGCAGGGCTTTTCCTGCGCGATAGGCGGGGCAGTTCCACCTAGTCGGTTCGACAGATACGCGAGAAGACGAGGGAGTAGGCTGCTGCAAACGTAGGGCTGTGTGATTTGACAGCGAGTTACTACTGGACAGGTGGGGCCCCGTGATTTGACTTGCCATTATCATTTTAACTGCGGCGCTACGACCGACGTGAGTCTCCCGATTCCTGACCACCTCCATATAGGTGCCTCTCCCAATGCTCCACCATGTAGTAGAGGCTGGCTCTTGCATGAGAGCCCACTTCTCCACTTTTTCCTTGCCTCTCTTTCCTCCACATATGCAAAAATGCCATGTAAAGCGCACTATTGTACTTACTTGCTCCTACAGGTGCTAAGCTTGCCACATAGGCATAAAGTCTGATGTGGCAAGTTAATCAAGAAGAGAGAGACTAGTTTGATGACCCAAGGAAGAAACGGTGCTAAGCGCGTATACCTAGGTGAAAAGACAATTTTGAGTCTATAGATAATTAAATAAAGCAAACTTAGCAAGAAAAAACTAATAAGCACACCATTTCATTGGAAGAGGTCACTCCTTGGAAAATGCAATAAATACTAGTACTCCCCGTGTCCCATAATATAAGAACGTTTTTGGCACTACACTAGTGTCAAAAATGTTCTTATATTATGGGACGGAGGGAGTACGAAGAAAGAGATAGAGAGAAGTAAAAAATACACTTATAGCCAACCTTATAGCCAACCTTGTTATAGTATGAGTGACTAAGTGATGACTATGTATGACATGCCGACATCAGATAGCCTAACGCACCGTGTTAAATCTCCAAGGGCGCGACCGCGCGAGCGACGCGATGCTCGTGGTAGGCGCGACCATGATACGGGCTGCTGGCAGCCCTTGGATCTGAGATCAAACGGTCGCATGCTAAGTTGCTGAAAATTTGCAGAATAACCCTCCAGGATAGGATATTAACCCATAGGTCTAGAATCACGCCATGCAACCGTTCGATCCCAGATCCAAGGGCTCTCGGAAGCCCGTATCATGGGAGAATGGAAAGCCACTACCCTGCCATTCGCATGCTGGCAGTTCGCTCCTACTCATCCCCGCACGTCCTTCAATATTATGGCGGTTCGCTCCTAGTCATCCCATCCTTTCACATTACGGCAGTTCCACTAATCCTAGCCCTCCTCCCAAATCCATGGCGTCCCAAATCTCCACGGTCAACGGTGAGTACAAGGTTAGAACCATCACTGGCGATGAGTTCGATGTCATCTACACCCGTTCTTCTGCGACGGTGAAACGATGCCTTTCTCGCTTCAAACGCATGTTCGAAAACTCAGATGATGAGTGGGTCGCTGGGCTAGATGTTGAGTACAACACAGTCCTGGGATGAGAGAAGAATCTAAAGGACGAAGAGAGGAAGAAGCCCGCCGTGATCCAGGTTTGCCTACATAACGTTTGCTTGGTCTAGCACATATGCCATGCCGACGTTGAGTGCCATGATTTTAAGAACTTCCTCAAGGACAAAACAATGAAATTTGTTACTGTAGACTTTAAGAACGACAAAAAAGTCCTGGGTCGGATAGGACTCATTGTAGGCAACCCCTTCGACCTCCAGAAGAGTCGGTTGCTGCCCTCTCGTCAGCCTTCAATGCTGACCCTGGCAGGAGCCATGGTTCATCCTTCATACCATAAACTGGAGAAACCTCATTACACGTTTCATCGTCATGCATGGCAGCGGAATGTACTAGATATAGACCACATCCACTACACTGCAATGGATGGCTACCTTTGTTTCAATATCTACAAGGGTTGGATGAAGAGCAAGAGCCAAGTGTGCGGTTCAAGCAAAGAAGTTTCGGCCAAGAGGAAGAGGGACAAATACGAAGTCGAGGACGTGGACGAGGACTCCAAGTGAGTAAGGTGTCAGTATCGTTGCTCATGGTGGTTCTAATGCAGTGTCTATCGGATTAGTTGCATAGTTTAATTTCAGATGTGCTTAATTTAATTTGAGGGGTGTGTTGTGCTGAGCCCCAACAGAACTATGTTATGTTTCTTCTTGTTACTTTAACTCTTCAGTATGTACATACTACTAGTATTTCTTTAATAGAATTTAGCACCCCAATTAAGCATGTACTAGCTTTTTTAATAGTTCTATATGCATAATTTGGCAACGAGCGCTCTCTATATGTACCACCTTTTTTTTAATTTCAATTTTTGCTCCATGGCGCAATCCATCGATAGTACTACTGTACAAAACTATAGATTTTTTAAAAGGCTAGAGTATTGTTCATCACATATATAGCCAGTTAAATTCTCAACCTAGAACGACGTGCACGCCATGTAGTAAACCGATACGGATGAAGTATAGTAAAAATGAGGTGATTTTACCGAGCGATCGGTGGGGGAGCATGGCCTGTCATGCGGTCCCACGTGTCATGATGTACCGAGGCGATGCACGTGTCCCTCTTGAGGCAGAAGCAATACTACGTGGTTTGAGATGATGGCGAACCGAAGTGTGAAATAATGGTTGCTTCGTCCGTCTGGGAAGGTGCGGCATTGTGATTTGACGTCTCATTGCTCATTACTACTACTGGGCCGGTACGAGTGGGGTGCGTCCTCCTGCTGTTCTGCACTATTATTTGGTGGCTTGACACGTCGACCCGGTTGCTATATGTCCCACATGTCGGCGACAGGAAGTACAGAATTCATGAAAGGGAGCGTCGACGGAGGAGTATACTACAGAATTCATGAAAGGGAGCGACTTAGTTTTGGAAAAATCTGTTTTTACGGAGTAACGTACCCACTAGGGTTTATAGGGCTCATCTAAAAAACATTTGTTTTTCCGTTTGATAAGTCTCAATTCTACTATACTAGTAGTAGTACCATTACATGTTGGATTTTGAGGTGCGTTAGATCACCCGACGCAAGCAGTGTCAAGAGGAAACTAACCAATGCATGTACAAGTTCATGGAAATTTAGTGGTCATTCATGCATTTGTTCTAATTAATGCCTCAGTAAACATAACTTCTTGAGAAAAATGAGTGTACTAATTACTTGTGCAAACTACGAAATTAATTCGACCACTCACCGTCTACCTTGGTTGGAGAGATTTTGAAATTGAGCCATAAACTGGAAAGGAGGGAGTAGTAACTTTTGTCTCGATTACTATTTGTGGCCTTGTATAGATGAAAAATGTATTTTTTATAGTGCCTTGTATAAGTAAATGGAGGGAGTACTAACCAAGGTACGTAGTAGGGACGAGGAGTAAACGGAGGGAGTAGTAAAATTTTCTCCTCGTGCTGCGAGCCACCGCGCGCGTGGGCGAGGGAGCGGGCGTAAAGGCGTATAGTAGTAGTAGTAGTAGTAGTACTACTTCTTGTAAGAAAGCTTCACCTCATCCTGCGAGCCACCGCGCCCGTGGGCGGGGGAGACGGCGTACTAAGCGAGCTTCTCCTCGTTCTGCGAGTTGACGGGACACATCAAAAGTACTCCAGTGTATAGAGCCTTGCCTCTAAGGTAGGCCCCACATGGTTTGCCTCTTTTTTAATTTAACATAACGCGTCAAGTCACAATTTGTTTGTTCACCCGTGGTAGGCGATCCTCCCTCCACCAAGTGGACAACCAGTACACGTGCCAAATTACCACGTGGGCTGCCTTTTCGTACAGAAATGAGCTCCACCGTGTACCCGCGCGGGTGTGGTTGGGAAAGAGACGGGAGTACGTGCGCCGTGCGTGCACCTCTTCTCTTCGTGCACGTCCCCCACCTACGTGGGTGTGTGTGAGAGAGATACAAACCTAGACATAATGCGCCGTCCATCCCCATGCCTCCGCCCAGTCCGACCACCAGTCACCACCACGCCCCACTCCTCCTCACCTTATCTCTCATCTTTCTCCCTCCATTTTTATATACAAGGGGCCACTATCAAAATTACAATTTGCAGATATACAAGGCCACTAACACTAATTGATGCAATATTAATGGTGTTTGCCTCGTGGTACTAGCAAAGGAGGACATTAATTATCCCTTGCATGCATGCGGGAGTTTGTAAAAAAATGCATCTTGATGTTCCGTGCAATGCACGGGCATCTTGCTAGTCCATGAAAACAACACATGGCAAAATTCCACGGCGAACGAGGGATTTGAATCTGTTGGGAGGGGCTGTTTGGATCTTGCCCGGGGTAGCCAAAATATTGGCGACCCTTTTGTCCACCGGTGCCTTTGCCACCGATGAACGAGGAATGGCTCGGGTGCTCATGCTGTCATGCATCCTCCAGCGCGCACGTTGGAGACGAGCTCGCACGAGCTGTGTTTTTTTGTCCCACAACGCCGCCCGAGCCGCCCCGCAGACCGACCGGCGACCCGCAAATTACGCCATCCAACCGTAGCCGCACACATTATACAGCAACTCAACCAACCGGACGAAATTCACGCAAACACGTAGACAAACTGATATTTCATATAAACAACGACGGAAATCATATAAAATACCGGATTTTCATACAAACATGACGGATTTCATTACATTCAAATGAACTACGCGGTGCTAGTTCTGGACAGCACAGGTATATAATACCTGGCCTAAATGGTCGCCCGCCGATCGATTTGTGTTCCTCATGTCCGGCAGCACGATCACCGGACTGCCGGGAGCCCCGGAGGTATATGCTTCAGCGCAAAGGACGGCTCGCTTCCCCACTGCCCAACTGATATCATTGGCTGGTGCCGAAGATGATGGTGGCCGGCACCGGTTCGAGTTCATCACCGGCCACTACTTCAGCCATGGCCGGCACCGGCTCGAGTTCATCCTAACATTCCCCTCTTTCGTGGAGCCCATGCGGGGTCGACGAAGGTCCTCGCAACAAAAGGATCCGGCAAGACACCTGCTGTGTACGCCGGCGTCGCCTCCGCGGTGGCCTTCATGGGACCCAAGCGGCGGCGGCCTCCCGTGTTCTACTTCTCCTCGATGATGGCGGCGGACGCGGAGGCGCTGGCCACCGACTCGTCGCTCTCCGCACCCGTCTTCTGTCGCTGCTTGCATGGCGCGGCCGCCGGCATGGGAGTCTCGGCCACAGAAACGGGAGACGCGGTACGAGGCGCGGCGTGGACGGCAGCAATGACGCCCGTGCGCCGCTCCTCGTCGAGCTGGCCTGGAGCGGCGAGTTGCTGAACCGTGCGCCGGCTTGGGGCGGCAACTGGCTCCGTCGGGCGAGGGGAGGGAGGTGGATCAGCGAGCTGCATAGCTCGTATCCGGCGGGCTACCCAGCCGGCTTGGATGCGGAATAACTACTCTTCGTAAGCCATTGTAAGAGTGGACAAAATGGTGGAGGAGATAGGGGAGCGGCGGAGGTGTGCGATTCTTGGTCGGCGTTTGGCCTCTTTAAATAGGAGATTAAATAGACGGCGGACGGGAGGAGCTCGGCCGGCGTTGCATTTAACTGCGGCCGGTCATGAACGGACGTGTGTCCAGAGTGGGTTTCTCGGCTTCCACACGGGCGGGTTTCATGGAGGCGTTTGAATGCGGCACGGAGGCGTGTTCAGCCGGGCGTGCCGCGAGTGGCGCCCTCGACTCTGACCTAGGACACCGCGCTGTTCTTCCACTGACGTGTGGGCTCTTTGGGTGCATGGCCTGCATGTCAGTGACCCAACACAGGCAGCGCATAGCAGAGGAACCTTTGGTGGGCCAGGGCGGTCAGAACCGGGCATTTCATAAACCGATGATTGTTCATTGAGTGTGACGTCATCTTTTTCATGTAGATAAGCCTACTATGTTGATAGCCCGTTCGATACGTTGTGATTCATAAAGACCGCTGCAAACATCAATGTTCTGCTTATCATAGATAAGATTGATTAATACCCGTAACAATCCATGTCCTTAACAAAGGGTGCATGCATGTATAGGTTGAGCGTGTGTCTTGCGTCTGTGTGCATGCAAGGCGTGCGAGTGTTGCGTGCGTGCAAGGGTACGTTTCAGTGTTGCATGCATGGGTGCGTACGTGCGTGTGTTCGTGAGTGCATGTGTACGTGTCAGTGTTGCACGCCAGCATGTGTGCGTGTGTACGTGTCAGTGTTGCACGCCTACATGCGTGCGTGTCTTGCGTGCGTGCATGTGTACGTGCGGGGTGAGGCTACACATCAGTCGACTGACTTTTTCATCTCTGGTCATTAGATTTTCCAGCCGTTGGATACGAAATCAAGGGCCTCCAGTTTATCATCAAACTCCACCCCCCTGAGCTGCCAGCCACCACCGCCGAACCGCCAGCCCCCGCCGCCCGCGGTCGCCCGCCCTCCCCAAAACCACTCCCCACCGCGGTCCGCCGCCGCACCGGCCATCCCTCTAGCCCCCCCCCCCCCCCCCGCCGAGCTTTTTCTCCGGGGATCCCCACCCCACCGCCCAATGAACGCCCCCCGCCAACCGCCGGTGACTGCCAACCAAAGGTCTCACGACTTTGAATACCCACCGACCACTAATTTATTACCATTTCTGTCCTTCATATACGCGCTGACGGGAGGGCCCTATGGTAATGTGCGCTGCTGAATGTGGACCGTTTGACTGGTCAATTGATCGTGTTACCAACAAATTACGGAGCTATATGGTGAGCCAGTGACCATATGATCACCCTAAAATGTACTCCTATTTTATTAACACAGTACAGACTCAAACTACCATTTCTTTCTTTCATATACGGGGTGACAGGTGGGCCCCACGGTTACGCGCCCCGATGGTGCAACACTAGCTGCCTCGCGTGGAACGTTTGACTGGTCAATTGATTGTGTCATCAACAAAATACGAAGTTGTACGGGTGAGCCAGTGACCGTATAATCATGACATGTATTTGTTTAACACGGTACAGACGCAAGGGCTCATATATACGCGCAAGCACTCACCGCTATAAGCGCACACACGCGAACCCTACCCCTATGAGCACCTTCGAGAGAGTGGGCCAGCATATATGATCTTGAGATTTTACGAAGTCACCATAGGTGCCTCGTAGTCGAGTGGAACGTCTCCTCCCACTGAACGTACATCGCCGGAAAATACTGAAATTAACACAAGATAAATGCGAGCACCGGGACTTTAACCTTGGTGGGCTCGAGAAACCACTGTCCTCCTAACCATCCAACCACATGTTGGTTAGCACGACAAAATGTATGTGGTGACCGTGATGAGCTTATTCTGAAGTCCAGTGACCATATCGTGCTTTCGCTTCAAATACAATGACCGTAAGTGTCGTCAACAAAATACGGAGCACGCATCAAATGCAAAGTCCGTCAGTGTCATCAACAAAATATGGAGACGTATCGTGAGCTAGATACCGTTGTACTATTGTATATGCTTATTTTCTTAGTGGCCGATTGCGTGTGTGGTGTGGTGGGCACATCATTTCTAGTTGTGGTGGGTCAACATGAAGACTCATGGGTCGGTTCCATCCTGCGCCACATATAGGTTGGACCGAGACGTGTTATACGAAGACCCATGTGGAGGACTCGGCGTACAACACGAAGCTACCAGAGTCGCGGAGGACTCTATCCCCACTGGTGATAAGCCGACTATATATGATTTGTAACCCTAGGCCCTTAATACACACACGCACAATGCCTGGTATTCACGTGTACTTTGTACACACCCCTATCACTAATATACAGTACCAGGAGTAGGCTCTTTCTTCAACTGCAAGGGTCCGATCCAGAACTAGGGTAAAACTTTGCCTCGTATTACCATCCAGCCTAACAGCCAGGGATATCCTACCGAATGATATGATGAAATCATATCTGCCAACTACTAAGAGAGAGGTGTGTCGAGGGGGGCAATGTGTGCGAGAGAGGCCTAAAGATAATGTGCGTGCGGGAGACATGTAGGCACATATATGTGCGTATAGAGGGCTAGTAGAGACCGTGCATGTGTATATATGCATGTGAGAGAAATAGTGTTTTCCAACTGAGATTAGTGAAAAGAGTGGTACATAGTAGTCAGAAAGAGAGAGAGAGAAACAGAGAGAGCATGTGCGTGAGACACCCCGACACCCTGAGAGAGATTGTGAGCATGTGTGAAAGAGAAATGCCGATGCATATAAAGTGTGTGCACTTATGCGTTAGATAGAGAGATATATAACGCGTTTGTGAGAACGGGGCGAGGCATAGTGCATCTACGTGTAAAAGGCGGTTCTACGCATTAAATTAAAATATAAATGGCATTATTATTTTTGGATGAGATCATGAATTTTGCAAATTGCGTATGGACGAAAATCGGTCTATCAGACACCCATACTCTATTGAGTTCTAGCATGTGCATGTGTTTGTTTCATATTATCGATCCATAGAGTGAGAGCGGTTTGAAATACAGGCAATGGATGCTTTTGCAATTCATATATAAACATTAATTAGTGCACTCCATGTTGTTAGTGTGAAGCACTTTATACATTTGTCACTTGCATGGATACATTCCAAATTGCTAGCTACGAAATAGAATACATGTCGAATTCAACATAAAGGGGGTTTCGAAGATTCAAATTCATAGGAAGTGCATTCATCTATTTGAACCCGAGATAATGGCAAATGTAAATCAGATGTAAAAGGGGGCATCAATCTTTGTTGTGAGTTTGAACATGCTATATATATTCATACGCATATCTAACTTTTTTTTGCAACCAAGGAGATTATATCTGGAACCATGCATGAACTGAGGTAAGTTGCATATTTTTTATGTACAATGTATATTCAAATGTACCCCCTCCATTCCAAAATAATCGTAGCTTTAGGATTTTCAAGAATAAAGATTTGTGAAGTTTGACAAATCCTGAAAGTTCAATTCAAGAGAACCGAAAACGTTAATGCTTCTGCTCCCAAATATTGAACGAAGCGCCAAATAGGCCTCTGTTCACCCCAAACCACGCGAGACTAATGTTTTGGTGGTAGGAAATTACTGTCCTGACTCTGGCCCGTGTAGCCTATCGGCCCGATGTCCAAAGGTCTAAACCGGGGTAGGTTTGTAACTTCACCAAGACGCCAGTCTCAACCGCCTCCGAGAAGCATTCATACGCCGTGGGCGCCTACCCATGCGCTCGGCCGAAATCTATCCCGCCCACATTTGGGACACCTGACATGACTGTCCTACCCCCAACCCGCAATATGTCCGAAATTTTAGATGGGGGCAAAGTTTGTAACTTTCCCCAAATTTCAAACAAGCGCGTCTCAAACCGAAACATTGTTCCCCCTTAGTTCCCCGCCTCCCTCCGTTTCCCCATTCATACTCCGTGGGCGCGAAAACGCAATCTCCACCAACCGCGAAACCCCAGCCTCCTCCGTCCTCCACCCCATAGCGGCCAATCCACCGCCGCCCTCCTCCATCACGCCGGAGCCGGTACCCCGATGTCGTCGTCCAACGCAACCGCAACCGCAACCGCAACGCACTCAAGGACTTAGCAGCTGGAGCCAAGGCAGAGCTGCCTCCACGATGCCGACGCCGAAGTGCGCCGTACCAGAACCACTCCGACCACGCCATCCTGCGCCTCACTGCTGCGGCTCCACTGTCGCAACTGTCCACCGCACTGGAGCTATTCCCGCTACGCCGTCGTTCGCCGCCTTGGATCTGCTTCCCCGGCGCCGATAGACGGACACCGCACCACACTCAACAACTTGGCCATTGGTTCGTCCAATGCTGCACCGTCCTCCACAACTTCTGGTTTCCGGCAAACAACAAGAAGATCGTCGGAAAAACAGAAGGAGGACACAGCACTGCCAGCAGAAAGAGGTACTCCTCTTCCCTTATTCGTGCAAATCTTACGTCTCTGCTCACACCGTATTCATCCCATGAAAGAAACTAGTTGAGCGCTTCTTACTGCATCTTCTTTGTGATACTAAATGCACAAGGTTTCCTCCGTTTTACTATTTCACCTTTGCTAGAAGTCAGTAGCCCGCCTGGATTTCAATTCAAGGTCAGTCGAACCGCAATTAAAAGAAGCAGCACCCGCTTAGGCGCGCGGAGCACCTAGTCCGCCTGTTCCTCGGGGAAGCGGCGCATCGGTGTCTTTCATAGGGGTGTGGGGCGCAGGAGCTGCTTGCGCCCGATCTGGAGGTCGGCGGGGCTTGAATGGATGGCCGAGGGGGCGGTGCCAAGCACGGCGGTGCGGTGAGGTCGAGGGGAGGGCGCAAGCAGGGGAGGAATACTGGGCCGGTGGTCGCTGGCGTTTCGAGGACGATCGTCAACACTGACTGGCTGGAGGTAGATGAAGGCGATCTGCCCGTTCTTTGTACATTGGACGGTGCAGAAAAAATGGACTGACCTATTTGCTTTCAATCGACTGTTATTTTCATAGAACCCTGTAGTAATTTAGTGTGCCATGCATGTTGTAGAGCTATCATATGTCTTCCTGTTTTTGATACATACTACATATGTCTATTAACCATGTTCGTACATCAAACTAATGCTCTTTTGTATCCCTCATCAATCACTTATGATGAGACAGTCACCCGAGTGGGTTACTGTGAGACGCCCTACTCGTTTAAAGAGTGCAGTGTTATCCTCCCCACATGATTCTCAAGAAACAGAAAGGCTAAATGAAGATAGTCAACGTAGCTCTCTAGTTGATCACCGCAATTCCCCCACACCACCATCGCAGGTGCTTGCTCTTACTTGGCAGTGTGATATGTGGTTGCATGTTGCATATGGTGTCTACCTTGTAATGCTTCTAATTGGGGTAAATTGCATCTGCTTAGTTAACACATTATACCTGTGAATATGACATGCCTTCCTGTTTTTGGTACATACTACGTCTTTCTATTAACCATGTTCTTACATCAAACTACTTTTCTTGTGTATCCCTCATCAATGCTCCTAATTTGTTAAATTGCATCTCCTTAGCTTACACATTATACATGTGAATATGACACGCCTTCCTGTTTTTGGTACATACTACATCTGCCTATCACACCATGTTCTTACATCAAACTACTGTTCTTGTGTATCCTGCGTCTATCGCTTATGATGAGACAGTCACGCGCGTGGGTTAATATGAGACACAATACTCTTATAAAGAATGCAATTTCATCCTCTCCACATGATTCTCAAGAAACAGCAAGCCTAAATAAAGATATTGAACGTAGCTCTGTACCTGAAGACCGCACTTCCCCTACACCACCATCACGGGTGCTTGCTCTAACTTCGCAGTGTGATATGTGGTTGCATGTTGCATACGGTGTCTAGCTTTTAATGCTTCTAATTAGGGTAAATTGCATCTGGTTAGTTTTCACACTATACCTGTGAATATGACATGCCTTCCTATTTTTGGTACACACTACATCTATGTGTTAACCTTGTTCTTACATGAAACTACCTCTCTTCTGTATCCTGCATCAATCACTTACGATGAGTCACCTTTATTCGTTGCATATTGCATATTATTTCTAGCCTGTTGCCATGTATTGCTTCTAATTTGGTCAAATACATTTGTTAGGGCACCCTTTTAATTTGGCAGAGTGATATTGGTTTCATCTTTCATATGGTTTCTAGCTTGCATCGATTCTAACAAGTTCAACCACCTTGTGCTTAGTTTACACTTTATACATCATACATGTCAATATGTCATGCTGTCCTGTTTTTCATACATATTCCATCCTCCTATCATGCGGCTGCCTTACATGAAAGTAGTGTTCGTCAGTATCATGCATCAATGAGTTCTGAAGAGCAAATTTTATTCCTTTTTCTTGTGGGTTTGACTTGACAAGGCAAAATCAAGAAAGAGGAAGGAAAAGAGTAAGGAAGGCGATGATGGTGGTCCTCTGCAGCAACGTAAATGGAGCATCTGTACCGATTCTCCTTGTACTAATAGTGCATTACAAGGTCCAAGTCTCCGCTCCCCTACTCCACCATCCAAGGTGCTTGCTCTAACTTGGCAGTGTGATATCTGGTTGCATGTTGCATATGGTGTCTAGCTCGTATTGCTCCTAATTAGTGTAACTGCATCTGCTTAGCTTACACAAGATACATGTGAATATCACACGCTTTCCTGTTTTTGGTACATACTATATCTGTCTATCACACCATGTTCTTACATGAAACTACTCTTCTTGTGTATCCTGCATCAGTCACTTATGATGGGACACCTTTAAGTTGGTAGTATGATATTGGTTTGCGTCTTGAATATGATTTCTAGCATGTATTGCTTCTAGTTTGATGAACGCCACCTATGACGAGACAGTTTTAACTTGGCAGAGTGATATTGATTGCACCTTCCATATGGTGTCTTGCAGTGTTTCTAATTTGTTGAAGTGCCTTCTGCTTAGTTACCACATCATAGGTGTGAATATGTCAAGCCGTCCATTTTTTCGTACATATTCCATCCTCGTATCATGACTTTGCCTTTCATCAGAGTAGTGTTCGTTAGTATCATGCATGAATGAGTTCTGAAGAGCGAATGATATTCCTTTTTCTTGTCGGTATGACCTCACAATGCAAAATCAATAAAGCTGAAGGAAATTGGCAAGGCATTGGATGATGGTGGTCCTTCCGAGCAACTGAAACGGAGGTTCTCTATAGATTCTACTCCGCCATCCTCCCAACAAGATTCGCAAGACAACACAAGGTTGGACAGTCAACGTAGCTGTGTAGATGATGAGCACATCTCCCCTACTCCACCATCACAGGTGCTTGCTCTAACTTGACACTATTATATGTGGTTGCATGTTGCGTATGATGTCTAGCTTGTATTGCTTCTAACTTGAATTGCATCTGCTTACTTTACACATAATGCCTGTGAATATGACACGTGTTCCTGTTTCTAGAACATACGTGTACATGATGAGCACATCTCCCCTACTCCACCATCACAGGTGCTTGCTCTTACTTGGAACTGTTATACGTGGTTGCGTTTTCCGTATGATGTCTAGTTTGTATTGCTTCTGATTATGTTGAATTGCATCTGCGTAGCTTACAACTTATACCTGCAACGATCACTTACCCATAAGACACATTTAACTTGGGACTGTGATGTAGGTTGCATCTTGCATTGTCTTCTAGCTTGTACTTCTTCTAATTTCTTGAAATGGCACTTACGACGAGACACTTTTTATCTTGGTTGCATGTTCATATGGTGCCTAGCTTTCATTTCTTCTAATTTTGTTGAAATGCCTTCCGCTTACTATTTTTTCATACATATTCCATCCTCCTATCATACGTGTGAATATGAAACACTGTCTTTTTTTGTATATATTCCATCCTCCTATCCTGCGCTTGCCTTACATCAGAGTAGTGTTCGTCTGTATCATGCATCAACCAGTTATGCAGAGCTAATTTTATTCATCTTCTTGTGGTTTTGACTTCATAAGGCAATATCAGAAAATAGGAAGGAAAAGAGTAAGTTAGGGGATGTTGGTGGTCCTCCGGACCGACGCAAACAGAGACTCTCTAGATTTGCCACTGCTACTGCTAATGAAGTTGAAGTCCCAAGTCTACATGATGAGTTCATCTCCCATACTCCACCATCGCAGGTGCTTGCTCTAAGTTGACAGTGTGATAATTGGTTTCATGTTGCATATGTTGTCTAGCCTGTATTTCTTCTATTTTGATTAAGTTGCACGTGCTGAGTTCATACGTTATACATGTGCATATGACATGGCTTTCTGTGTCTAGAATACACTGCATCTATCTATCATACCATGTTTTTACATCAAAGTACTGATGTTGTGTATCCCGCATCAGTCACTCATGATTGCACGCTTTTAACATGGCAGTTTGATAGTGGTTGCATCTTGCATTGATTTCTACGTTGTACTGCTTCTATTTTTTCGAATTGCCACTTATGACAAGACACTTTTAACTTGGCAGAGTAATATTGGTTGCATCTTTCATATGGTGTCTAGCTTGCATTACTTCTATTTTCTTGAAAATCCTTCTGCTTAGTTTGCACATCGTAGCTGTGAATATGTCATGTCGTCCTGTTTTTCTTACATATTCCATCCTCATATGGTTGTCTTACATCAATGTATTGCTTGTGTGTATCATGCATCAATGAGTTCTGAAGAGTGATTTTATTCTTTTGTGTTGTGGGTACAGCTTGACATGGCAAAGTCAAAAAAGAGCAAGGAAAATAATATAGTAGGGAGTGCTGTTACTCGTCGGGTGAAACGGAAAAGGTTCTGCCGTCGAGATTCTGCTAGTACTTATAGTGCAGTAGAAGGTCCAAGTCCACCGGCTAAATCTACAAACACAGTATCACCTGCTCCACGAGCTGTAGCATCCGCTTCAACTGTACCAGCATCTCAACCAGTTACTCGTCCTTTGCTCCGGAACTGGCCAGTTCCCAAGCTGCCTTCACACCTAACACTACTTCCGAAGCACTGCTGACACAACAGGACTTGGCAAGATCAGATGAACCTCATGAGCATCAACACCAAGACGGTACCTGACCGAGTCAAGTTGCAGTTGCATGCTCCTTTATATGTACTCTCACAGTTTGATGTACACTAACACTTTCCATATTCGTTGTTGAACTAGCACCATGGCGCAAGCGGAAACAGACATCAGGGATAATGCTTGATAGATTAACAAAATCTAAAGGAGGAAGAATGGAGATCCACTTTGAGGCAGGTTTAAAAAGGCCACGTGATGCTACAGAGTCAGCCAAGTTAGTATCAGAGGCAGCCGTTGCCGTTAGGTGTCATGCACGTATCCTCCCAACGTGGATCCAGTACAGGAATGAGAAAGACAATACCCAGTTTAACACCTTCCTTGACCATTTATCCGTAAGTAATGTTATTCATCGCAATTAGTAATATTGTCTTGCTCTGTCCCATACTTTCTAGCTTCCTCCTAATAAGACTCACATTGTTTTTTCAACAGATGAGGTTCAAGTTGGATCCGAAAGATGATGCAACTAAACAAGCATGCACTCATGTTTTTCAGTCTGCTCTGCGACAGTATCGGTACCACCTTAGAAAATCTCACTTTGAAGGCAAGGCTAACAATGAAATCGCCCAAACATCTCCAATGGAATATATTACAGATGAAGACTGCACAGCCCTCGTTAAACACTAGTCTGATCCAAAGTATCAGGTAGGCTATATGTATTTGATCAGACCACATATTGAACTTGTATTTATGTATGTGCCTTACAAGTGTATCTACTTCTAGGCTAACTATTTGAAGAACAAAACCAACCGTTCTAAAGTGAAATTCCAACAGACAACAGGATCTCGTAGCTATATTGCACACTGCGAGGCTCTTGTAAATAGCTGCTACTTCCTTCTTCTTTTTTGTGCCATATTATCGTATCTATATTGACTTGTTCCAAATACAGAGGAAAGCCCGTGCGGACCAAAAAGAACCTGAACAGAATGCAGTGCAAATCTTCAAGGATTGCCACACCAGCAAGATGAAGGGCATGAGCACACCAGTTCAAGCCGTTGTTGTCAGTCCTTACTCCTCCTGCCTTGAACTGATTGGTACTGTGATGTGTTCATTTAACTACTTGGTTTGCAGCGAATCTCAGTTACTCTGTTCACTTTTACTCACAGTTGTCTTAACGTATCATTTCACCTTACATGGTTTAAAAGAGATGAAGGATATTCTTTTGGTCTTGATCTGTAATCTAGTTGTTATGTTCACATGCGCACACAATGATAAAATAGCCTGTTTGTTTTATATCTGTTTGCCCATGATATGAATGATGTCATACTATGTTCATCCTACTTTAAACCATGTCTCTTTATCCTTAGATGTCAACGAATGTGAGGAAATAGACAATACAGTAGGCATGCTACATGGACATATGTTCCGAAAGTGATTTTATTATGTAGTTGGCACTACAATACATGCTAATGTATTACAGTAGTTCACCAAAATAAGTTATGTATAAACGTTTAACCTACTTTGTTTGTTTTTGTCTCATTAGTAACTTATCTGGTACACTAATCTACAAGTTCAAACTTTCAGGAAGCTATGGAACAAATGATTGAACAGCCACAACCACCTGAAGGTGACGAGGCTACTACAGGCACAATGTCACCTCTTGCTGCAGTGCGTCAGTATCTCTCCACTAACAGTGCAAAAAGCACCTTCCTGCGTAATTCTGGGTTGGTTGTCAAGGTAACCTCGTCCAAATCGCCTACTGAACAAAATCTTCCTGCTAGACAGATTGATATATCTGTGCTCCAGACACAAGTCCAATCCCTAATGGACGTTGTTTCGCAAACAAGAATAGTGGTTGAGAAATGTCATCAAGATATGAATGGTTTTGAAACCAGACTATCAGACATTCGCTTCGTTGTTCAAGAGCAATGGCGGAAAAAAGTTGGAGATCGTGCTGCTCCATCAGATTCTACAGCCTGAAACATTAGCAATCAGGTCAAATGATCAGTGCTTCTATACATCTGATGGTGCTTTTATCTGGAAGGACTGTAAACTTTATGCCAACAGGCCTTTTGTTGTATGGTTGGAATTTATTTTGTTGTGATACAACATTTATGATGCTGCCTCAGGCTGCAGTAATTACGACGCTATGTTTGTATAGTGTAGGTTTATCTTAGTAATGTATTCGGTCGAAAGCTTCGTAGGAGCCCAACATGCCAACATTCGTCGGGCCCATTCCAATTGGGCTAAAAACGATTACGGGCCAAAATTGGCATGTAGCCCACTAAAAATATCTGGGCCTAAATCAGCATAAGCTTTCATATGTTTCTAGTAGGCCTGTGCCCATAGTGGGCCTTTAACAGGCCTAAACATAAGTGGGCCCTCAGTAAAAATAGGCCGTTTACAGGTGTAAATATCTCGAGCCCATAAAAAACATGGGCCTTTAATAGACCGAAAGTGAGATTGGGCCCTGATTGTGCCAAATAACCCACTGGACTTAGCAGGCCGAAATGGTGGCCCATTTACGATGCGGATCTTTGACAGGCCGAAATTTGAACGGGCCGTAAATGCACCGACCTAATACACGGGCCTTTAACAGGCCGGAACTTCGGTCGGGCTAGATTATCGTCATTTTTATATGGGCTGTTAATGGGCCCGATATGACGTTGGGCCACATATGCCCCATGGTTTACGTCCGGCGTTAACAGGCCGAAAATGACAACAGGCCGAAAGTGGCCAAAAGCTATAGTGGGCCTCTAACAGGCCGAATGTCAGACATGGCCGAATATGACCCAAATCCTTCACGGTCGTTTATGGGCCAAAAGTTTTGATGGCCTATAAATGGGCCCAAATGAAGCCGGACCTTTAACAGGCCAGAAATACACCGGGCCGTAATTCGGCCCAATTACTTAGCGGACTGTTAACGGGCCAGAAGTGACCATGGGCCGCATTGATGACAAGTTTAGGACAGGCCGTTGATGGGCCAATTTGACGGAGAATGTTGGGCCTTTAGCTGGGCCGGCCCATTATGGTCTGCAGAATCTTATGGGCCTTTAGCTGGGCCGGCCGATTGTGGTCCGCAAAATCTTGTGGGCCTTTAGCTGGGCCGGCCCATTATGGTGTGCAAAATCGTGTGGGCCTTCAGCTGGGCCGGACCATTATGGTCCGCTAAATTTTGTGGGCCTTTAGCTGGGCCGGCCCATTATGGTCCGCTAAATCTTATGGGCCTTCGGTTGGGCCGGCCCATTTAAACTTTGTGGGCCACTTTTGGGCCGGTCCACTTGTCAACATATCATAGGCCCATCTCGACCGTTGGATGAGTAACACCTGTGCCAACGCAGAGCTGATGCGTGGATCCGTCAGCCAATGAGAATTCTACACGTGGAAAATCGGCATCGGTCGTGGCTGTTAACGGGTTATCGGATCCAAAATCCGACCCGATAGCTTAACGGCGTTCCGTTACGGTGGATGCCACGTGTCGATCACCCTTGACGAAAGCACTTCTGTGACGCGCGATTTATCATCATGGAAGTGGACACTTCCGTGATGATAATTTTGGCAATGTCATGGAACACTTCTACGACAGCACAGGCATGACTATCTTGATTCTGTCATAAATTTGTCATGGATGTACATGCATGACAGAAGACGCGACCTACTGTGACAAACACGTATCATCACGGAAGTGTATTTTTTTGTAGTGATATGAACTATGGTTTGGCAAGAAACCCAAGTTGTCGTTTCTTAAAATTTGGGGTTGCGATGCTTATGTGAAAAAGCTTCAACCTGCTAAGCTCGAACCCAAATCGGAGAAATGTGTCTTCATAGGATACCCAAAGGAGACTGTTGGGTACACCTTCGATCACAAATCCGAAGGCAAGATATTCATTGGATCCTTTCTAGAGAAGCAGTTTCTCTCGAAAGAAGTGAGTGGGAGGAAAGTAGAACTTGATGAGGTAACTGTACCTGCTCCCTTATTGGAAAGTAGTTCATCACAGAAATCAGTTCCTGTAATTCCTACACCAATTAGTGAGGAAGCTAACGATAATGATCATGAAACTTCTGATCAAGTTACTACCGAACCTCGTAGGTCAACCAAAGTAAGATCCGCACCAGAGTGGTACGGTAATCCTGTTCTGGAAGTCATGTTACTTGACCATGACGAACCTACGAACTATGAGAAAGCGATGATGAGCCCAGATTCCGCGAAATGGCTTGAGGCCATGAAATCTGAGATGGGATCCATGTATGAGAACAAAGTGTGGACTTTGGTTGACTTGCCCGATGATCGGCAAGCCATAGAGAATAAATGGATCTTCAAGAAGAAGACTGACGCTGACGGTAATGTTACTGTCTACAAAGCTCGAATTGTTGCGAAAGGTTTTCGACAAGTTCAAGGAGTTGACTACGATGAGACCTTCTCACCCGTAGCGATGCTTAGGTCCGTCCGAATCAAGTTAGCAATTGCCGCATTTTATGATTATCAAATTTGGCAAATGGATGTCAAAACTGCATTCCTAAATGGTTTTCTAAAAGAAGAGTTGTATATGATGCAACCTGAAGGTTTTATCGATCCAAAGGATGCTAACAAAGTGTGTAAGTTCCAGCGATCCATTTATGGACTGGTGCAAGCATCTCAGAGTTGGAATAAACGTTTTGATAGTGTGATCAAAGCATATGGTTTTATACAGACTTTTAGAGAAGCCTGTATTTACAAGAAAGTGAGTGGGAGCTCTGTAGCATTTCTAATATTATATGTGGATGACATATTATTGATTGGAAATGATATAAAATTTCTGGATAGCATAAAAGGATACTTGAATAAGAGTTTTTCAATGAAAGACCTCGGTGAAGCTGCTTATATATTGGGCATCAAGATCTATAGAGATACATCAAGACGCTTAATTGGACTTTCACAAAGCACATACCTTGATAAAGTTTTGAAGAAGTTCAAAATGGATCAAGCAAAGAAAGGGTTCTTGCCTGTGTTACAAGGTGTGAAGTTGAGTCAGACTCAATGCACGACCACTGCAGATGATATAGAGAAAATGAAAGTCATTCCCTATGCTTCAGCCATATGTTCTATCATGTACGCAATGCTGTGTACCAGACCTGATGTGTGCCTTGCTATTAGTTTAGTAGGGAGGTACCAAAGTAATCCAGGAGTGGATCACTGGACAACGGTCAAGAACATCCTGAAATACCTGAAGAGGACTAAGGATATGTTTCTCGTTTATGGAGGTGACAAAGAGCTCGTTGTAAATGGTTACATCGTTGCAAGCTTTGACACTGATCCGGATGACTCTAAGTCGCAAACCAGATACGTATTTATA
The DNA here is from genome assembly GCF_018294505.1 of Triticum aestivum. Lineage (NCBI taxonomy): Eukaryota > Viridiplantae > Streptophyta > Magnoliopsida > Poales > Poaceae > Triticum > Triticum aestivum. Next base: position 85,157,629 of record NC_057799.1, read on the forward strand.
TTGAACAGTGGAGCTGTTAGTTGGTGCAGTTCCAAGCAAAACGTCGTGGCGGATCTACGTGTGAAGCGGAGTACATAGCTGCTCAGGAAGCAGCAAACAAAGGAGTCTGGATGAATGAGTTCATATCCGATCTAGGTGTCATACCTGGTGCATCGGGTCCAATGAAAATCTTTTGTGAAAATACTGGTGGAATTGCCTTGGCAAAGGAATCCAGATTTCACAAGAAAACCAAGCACATCAAGAGACGCTTCAATTCCATCCGCGATCAAGTCAAGGAGGGAGACATAGAGATTTGCAAGATACATATGGATCTGAATGTTGCAGACCCGTTAACTAAGCCTCTCTCACGAGCAAAACATGATCAGCACCAAGACTCCGTGGGTGTTAGAATCATTACTGTGTAATCTAGATTACTGACTCTAGTGCAAGTGGGAGACTGGAGGAAATATGCCCTAGAGGCAATAATAAAGTTGTTATTTATATTTCCTTATATCATGATAAATGTTTATTATTCATGCTACAATTGTATTAACCGGAAACTTAGTACATGTCTGAATACATAGACAAACAGAGTGTCACTAGTATGCCTCTACTTGACTAGATTGTGAATCAAAGATGGTTAAGTTTCCTAACCATAGACATGAGTTGTCATTTGATTAACGTGATCACATCATTAGAGAATGATGTGTTTGACAAGACCCATCTGTTAGCTTAGCACTATGATCGTTTAGTTTATTGCTATTGCTTTCTTCATGACTTATACATGTTCCTATGACTATGAGATTATGCAACTCCCAAATACTGGAGGAACACTTAGTGTGCTATCAAACGTCACAACGTAACTGGGTGATTATAAAGATTCTCTACAGGTGTCTCCGATGGTGTTTCTTGAGTTGGCATAGATTGAGATTAGGATTTGTCACTCCGATTGTCGGAGAGGTATCTCTGGGCCCTCTCGGTAATGCTCATCACTATAAAGCCTTGCCAGCAATGTAACTAATGAGTTAGTTACGGGATGATGCATTACGGAACGAGTAAAGAGACTTGTCGGTAACGAGATTGAACTAGGTATAGTGATACCGACGATCGAATCTCGGGCAAGTAACATACCGAAGACAAATGGAACAACGTATGTTGTTATGCGGTTTGACCGATAAAGATCTTCGTAGAATATGTGGGTGCCAATATGAGCATCCAGGTTCCGCTATTGGTTATTGACTGGAGATGAGTCTCGGTCATGTCTACATAGTTCTGTAACCCGTAGGGTCCGCACGCTTAACGTTCGATGACAATCGGTATTACGAGTTTATGTGTTTTGATGTCCTGAAGGTAGTTCGGAGTCCCGGATGAGATCACGGACATGACGAGGAGTCTCGAAATGGTCGAGACATAAAGATTGATATATTGGAAGACTATATTCAGACACCAGAATAGTTCCGTGTATCGGGTATTTTCCGGAGTATCGGGGGGTTACAGGAACCCCCCGGGGGGTTATTGGGCCTCATGGGCCTAGTGGCGGAAGGGAGGAGGCAGGCCAAGGTGTGGCACGCGCCCCCCTAGCCCAAACCGAATTGGACTAGGGGGGCCGGCCCCCCTTTCCTTCTCTCCTCCCTCTCCTTCCCCCTTCTCCTTGTTGGAATAGGAAAGGCGGGCGAATCCTACTTGGAGTAGGATTGCACCCCCATGGCTCGCCTCCTCCCCTGGCGGCCTCCTCCTCCCTCCCCCTTTATATACGTGAGAAGGGGGCAGCCCAAAGGCACACCAAAGTTTCTCTTAGCCGTGTGCGGTGCCCCCCTCCACAGAAACACACCTCGGTCATATCATCGTAGTGCTTAGTCGAAGCCCTAAGCCGGTAACATCATCATCAGCGTCACCATGCTGTCGTGCTGACGAAACTCTCCTCGGCTTTAGCTGAATCAAGAGTTCGAGGGATGTCACCGAGTTGTACGTGTGCAGATCGCGAAGGTGCCATGCATTCGGTACTTGATCGGTTGGAACGCGAAGACGTTCGACTACATCAACCGTGTTACTAAACGCTTCCGCTTTCGGTCTATGAGGGTACGTGGACACACTCTCCCCGCTCGTTGCTATGCTTCTCCTAGATAGATATTGCGTGATCATAGGCAAATTTTTTGAAATACTACGTTTCCTAACTGCGACAGACCGACCTTCACCTGGTCGGGCATATACAGCACCCAAGTTCGGATAATCGAATAATACTAGGGGCTGCGCCTACACCTTCATTATCAAACTCCTATGGCTAAGTGAGAGTGATAAAGCCACATAGTCCGATTGCATGGTTCCCCGCATTAACACCTCCTTCAAGGACCAAGTTGTTGGGTCAAGTGTGTTTAGATGCTATTCCGAACACGCTCGTACTACCTACGTAGGGGCTGAAGCCAATGACTGGACAACTCTTAGATTCGTAAACGGCCGCACAGGAGGAGACATTTTAAAGTACAACAAGCAACATATCATATATAAGCCTTGTTTCATAATACAATGATTGGACAACATGGATACATTCATTCAAAAATAATGTCCTTCAAACACTGGCCCTCTACAATGCGGGATCCTTCCAGGACGTCCTCAAAATACCGCTCCGGCGTGCGGTGCTCTTTGCCTGCGGGCGGTCCCTCGGTTGCAAGCTTGACGGCGTTCATCTTCGCCCACTGCACCTTGACACGGGCGAAGGCCATCTGCGCACCCTCGATGCAGACCGACCGCTTCACGGCATCAAGTCGGGGGCAGGCACTGACCAGCCGCTTCACGAGCCCGAAGTAGCTGCTGGTGGGTTCGGCAGGCCGAAGACGGATTATAAAATCCCTCATGGCCAATCAGGCCACCCTATGCAGTTCGGTCAGCTACTTCAGCTGATCGCTGAGGGGCACAGGATGCTCTGGTGCAAGGTACTGCGACCATAACAGCTCTTCCGTCGAGCTCCCCTCTTCGGCTCGGAAGAACTCCGCAGCATCAGCAACACTCCGGGGCAGGTCCGCAAACGCTCCTGGAGAACTCCAAATCCGGGTTAGTAAGATATACTTTCTTCTCACAAATTTGCTCTGCATGTTAAAGGCCTTACCCGCCGCAATCTACTTTGCCTCTTGGATCTCGCGGCAGGCGCTTTGGGCTTCGGCCCGGGCCTCCTGTGCACTTTGGAGGGACTTAGCAAGTTCGGATTTTTGATCCGAAATCTTGCGCTCTAAGGACTCACATTCGCTTATAGCATCCTTGAGCTCTTGCTGGACCTCCTCCACCCTTGATTCATGTTTTAGACGGGCGGCTCATTCTTCATCCACCTCTTTCTTGCCCTTGGCCAGCGCACTCTTGAGGGTCTCGACTTCAGACGCATCAGCTATGAGCAAAATTATAAACACTCATTCAGATGACAAATAATAGCTGATACCATTTCAGACGCGTTCTCGGTATCACATACCTTGCTTTTCCTCTAACTTCCGCCTCAGCTCGGACGCCTCGGCGGCATGGGAAGCTGACGCCTGCATCACAGCCTGTTTGTTCAAATAGATATGTATGTTAATCTCATGCACGAGTTATTAAGATCCTCTGTCCGGCCTTTCTTTGCGAACGACGAACAGAGTCTCAGGGGCTATTATCTATACACAGGCATTCCTCCTCTTTAGCTACAAGGCATTATATCACATACCTCAAAGCCTCTTAGAAGGCTAGTGTAGGCCTCGCTCAATCCGCTTTTAGCGGACTGAACCTTTTCAACCACCGTACCCATAAGGGTACGGTGTTCCTCCACAATGGTGGCGCTCTGAAGCGCTTCCACCAGAGTATCCGGCGCCTCCGGATTGGTAGAGGTCGCCGGTGGAATTAGCGCACCCCCTTCTTTCGAAGGAGGCTGCTCACCTGATTTCGGAGCCGTACGGGTCTCCGAAATAATAGTCGGTTGGGGCCGAATTGGGCATGGCCCCCGTTGCCAGTCTCCATGGGGGTTGATTCCCCCATGTTTCAGGCAGCAAAGGTATCGCCCTCTAGAGCCACCTCGACGGCTTCCCGCACCTCTCCCTGACCCGGAAGGGTCCTCTGGGACAACACTTCGGCATTGTACGTAGCAGTGGGGGAGGCCGGCGGAGGCGACTCGCTATCCATCATGTTCGGACCCAACAAATTCCCCGAAGATGAGGATCGCTGGGGGAGAACGCGAGCCGGACTGCATCACGTAATTCAGTATATTAAAATTTCAAGGTGGAAAACCGGATAAATATATAAGTATAAGTGCCTTCAGGTACTTACAATCCGGCCAGGGGCTTCGGCCTAGGGCGCGACTCATCGGCATCCGATTCGGAGTCATCTGTAAGGGAGATTCTCCCTTTCTTGGACGCCTCCGCCTCCAGATCCGCGGAAGCCCCCCTTTTCTTCTCCCCCCCCCCTCTTAAGGGGAGAATTATTCTCTTCCTAATCCTCTTCATCTTCGTCAGGGGAGGAGTGAGTCTTGGTGTCTTCGGACACTACATCCGAAGCACCTTTACGGCAGAGGCCACTTTTGGCCTCCTTGCCCTTCTTCTTGGCCTTCTTTTCCGGCGCCTGATATGGCGCCGGAACCAGCATCCTCGTTAATAGAGGGAAGGCTAGGTCTTCGGGTAGTGGAACCGGACAGTGAATCCGCTCCGCCTTCTTCGTCCAGCCCTGTGGGAAGAATGGAAAGCTTAGTATGCCCCTTGGATTTACAAATAGTAAAGTTATTGTAAAACTTACGGGAGACGCTGCGTGAGTACAGTCGAGGCCGAGGTCATCGGTCGTCTTCGGCCACGTCTTTTGGGTCTTGAACAGCAGCTTCCACATGTCTTCGTGCTTCGTGCCGAACAACCGCTGCAGGGTCCGGGGACCGGCCGGGTCGAATTCCCACATGTACTGAGTCCGGCGTTGGCAGGGGAGAATCCGACAAAAAAGCATTACCTGGATCACGCTAGCAAGACTGGTATTCTTGTCTACCATACTATTGATGCGCTTCTGAGCGTCGTCACCTCGTCGGATGACACCCAGTCCAGGCCCTTGTTGAGCCAGGATGTCAACCGCAGTGGAGGCCCGGACTTGAACCCGGGAGCGGCGGCCCATGTGGTGTCACGGGGTTCCGTGACATAGAACCACTCCTGCTGCGATCCCTTCACGGTCTCTACCAAGGTGCCTTTGGGCCAGGTAACGTTGGGGAGCTTGCTCACCATGGCACCGCCGCACTCCATGTGTTGACCATCCACCACTTTTGGCTTCACATTGAAGATCTTCAGCCATAGGCCAAAGTGGGAGGGATGCGGAGGAATGCCTCACAAATGACGATGAACGCCGAAATGTTGAGGAAGGAATTCGGGGCTAGATCATGGAAGTCTAGCCTGTAGTAAAACATAAGGCCGCGAACGAAAGGATGGAGGGGAAGCCTAATCCGCGAAGGAAATGAGGGATGAATACTACCCTCTCATCGGGCTCCGGTGTAGGGATGATCTGCTTCTTGGCCGGAAGCCGTTGGACGATTTCCTCTGCTAAGTACCCCGCTTCCCGGAGCTCCTTGATGTTCTCCTCCATGACGGAGGAGGCCATCCACTTGCCCAGCGCTCCAGATCCGGACATGGCTAGAGTGTTTTCTGGGGACAGAAGTGATTGAAGCTTGGGCGCCGGAGCTCGAGGGCGGATGGGCTGAGGAAGAAGAAAGCATAGGGTGAAAAAGTGGATCCTTATCTCCTTATAAAGGCAGTGAATATCAAGCGTCCCCCACGAGCCTTAAAACTCACCTATTCCCAAGGGGTCATGCGGATGGCACGGTTGGATTACCCAATCCCGTATTGATGAGAATCTCGGAATGAGGGCACACGATCTCTGCTTTGACAAGACGTGTCACTGGAGGCTGCGTCTTGAAACGCGAAACGGGAAGATTGAGAAGCGATTCGAAATAATGAAGAGGTCAGACGTAACGTCTCGCCAGCAAAACCGTTAGTAAAGACATATTATGTTTTTTGATTAAGCATTATGCCCTTGTGGCATTGGGTTGTAACCGTTAAACAGAGCCAGATATAGTTCTTGTTGATCAACTACTTTGGAGTTTTCTGAGGAGGAACCCGCCTTGCAATGCCGAAGACAATCTGTGCGCCGGACACATTGTCATTGAAGCCTGGTTTAGGGGCTACTGAGGGAGTCCTGGATTAGGGGGTCCCCGGGCGTCCGGACTATGTGACATGGGCCGGACTGATGGGCCGTGAAGATACAAGACAGAAGGCTTTCTCCCGTGTCCGTATGGGACTCTCCTTTGCGTGGATGTTGTCGGTGTCAAAACCGGCGGATCTCGGGTAGGGGGTCCCGAAATGTGCGTCTAAAGTCGATGGTAACAGGAGACAGCGGACACGATCTTTACCCAAGTTCGGGCCCTCTCTATGGAGGTAATACCCTACTTCCTGCTTGATTGATCTTGATGAATATGAGTATTACAAGAGTTGATCTACCACGAGATCGTAATGTCTAAAACCCTAGAAGTCTAGCCCGTATGATTATGATCGTCCCTATGGACTAAACCCACTGGTTTATATAGACACCAGAGGGGAGTAGGGTTGTAGAAAGTCAGTTACAGAGAAAGGAATCTTCATATCCGAACGCCAAGCTTGCCATCCACGCCAAGGAGAGTCCCATCCGGACATGGGTGAGAGTCTTCGGTCTTGTATCTTCACAGCCCGTCAGTCCGGCCCACGTCCAACAGGCCGGACGCCCAAGGACCCCTTAATCCACGACTCCCTCAGTAGCCCCTGAACCAGGCTTCAATGTCGATGAGTCTGGCGCGCAGATTGTCTTCGGCATTGCAAGGCGGGTTCCTCCTCTGAATGCTCCAAAACAGCCTTCGAACACAAAGAACGTGTCCGGCTCTACAAAACAAGTACCACACACAACCGCAGAGTATAATATTTCACGAGTCCAATCCGCTGACAACTTTCGTAGTGTGATGCCACATTACCACCCGGTCATTATTTCGAACCGTTTTTCGGCCTGCCGCTCCACGTTTCGAGATGCAGTTTCATTGGCACGTCTTGTCAAAGCAGAGATCATGTCCCCTTATTGCGGGATTCTCATCAATACAGGCGTGGGTAATCCAACCGTGCCATCTGCACGGCCCTTGGGAAACAGGCGAGTTTTAAGGCGAGTGGGGAGGCGCTTGATATTCGCTGCCTTTATAAAGGGATAAGGATTCACCCCCTTTCACCCATGCCTTCTCTCTTTCTGCCCATCCATTCTCGAGCTCCAGCGCCAAGTCCTCATCTGTTCCGCCTCAAGAAAGCACTCTGATCATGTCCGGATCCGGAGCACAGGGCAAGTAGATGGTCTCCCCCGTCTAGGAGAAGGACATCACCCAGCTCCGGGAGGCCAGATATTTGGCCAAGGAGGTCGCCCACCGGCTTCCGACCGAGGGACAGATCGTCCCTACCCCGGAGCCCCATGAGAGGGTAGTGTTCATCCCTCACTTCGTCCGCCGATTGGGATTCCCACTCCACCCATTTGTCCGCGGACTTATGTTCTACTATGGGGTGGATTTCCATGATCTGGCCCCCAACTCCTTCCTGAACATCTCAGCATTTATTGTCATGTGCGAGGCCTTCCTCCGCATCTCACCCCACTTCGAATTGTGGCTGAAGATCTTCAATGTGAAGCCGAACATGGTGGACGGCCAACACGCAGAGTGCGGAGGCGCCATGGTGAGCAAGATGCCCAACGTCGTATGGCCTAAAGGCACTTTCGTGGAGACTGTCAAAGGGTGGCAAAAACAGTGGTTCTATGTCACAGAGCCCCACGGCACCACCTGGGCCGAGGCTCCCGAGTTCAGGTCTGGGGCCCCAATGCGGCTCACCTCCAGGATAGAGAAGGTCCTAGACTGGGCCTCGTCGGACGAGCTGAAAGCGCTGCAGACGCGCATAAAGACCATGGTCAACAAGAACATCAAGCTTGTCATTGTGATCCAGGTGATGCTCTTTCGCCGAATCCTTCCATGCCAAAGCCGGACCTGCAATTTGTGGGAATTCGATCCGGCAAGCACCAGACCCTGCAACACTTCTTCGGCGTTACGCATGAAGGTTTTTGGAAGGTGCTCTTCAAGGCCGACAAGACATGGCCGAAGGATACCGAAGACCGTGGGTACAACCTGACCCACCCTGCCAGTCCGGTAAGTTCTCCCATGTTTTCAAGGTGTATCCTTTACTTACATACTCAAGGAGCATGTCTAAGCTTCCCCGTCTTTACTTTTTCAGGGCTGGACGAAGAAGGCGGAGCTGATCAAGAGTCCGGCTCCGCTGCCCGAAGACCCAGCAATTCCTCTTCTAACGAAGATGCTGGTTCCGGCGCCCTACCAGGCGCCGGAGAAGAAGGCCAAGAAGAAGGCCAAGGGGGCCAGAGGTGGCCTCCGTCACAAGGGCACTTCGGACATGACGTCCAAAGATGCCGAGACCCAGTCCTCACCCGCCACCGACGACGAGGAGGAGGAGGAGGAGGAAAGCAACTCCCCCCTAAGGGGGAAGGAAGAAAAGGGTGGCCTCCACGCGTCTGGAGGCCAAAGCGTCCAAGAGGGGGAGAGCCTCCCTTGCGCACGATACCGTGCCGGAAACCGACAGCAGCTCAGAGTGGCGCCCCAGGGATAAGCCCCCGGTCGGATCATAAGTATTCAAGGGTTCTAAAGTACTTATATGTCCGACTCCTCTATCTCGTAATTCTAATGCGTCGAATCATGTGCTGCAGTCCAGCCCTCAATAGCTCCCAGCGATCCTCATCAAGGGGTTCGCTAGATCCAAAGGCTATGGACAGCGATTCGCTGCTGACAGCTACCTCTCCCAAGGCCACGGACGATGCCGAGACGGTGTCCCGAAGGACCGTCACGGGCCAGGGAGAGGCGCAGAGGGCCATTGGGATGGCGTCGGAGGGTGAAATCTCGGCTGCCAGACATCTGGGGGAGCAAGTCCCCCTGGAGACTGGCGATGGGGGCCATATCCAGTGTGGCCCCCAGCCGAATATTGTTCCAGAGACCCATACGGCCCCGGAATCAAGAAGGCAACCTCCTTTGAAAGAAGGAGGTGCACCTATCCCACCGGTGACTTCTGTCCATCCAGAGGCACCGGATACTCTAATGGAAGCGCTGTGAGGCGCTTCTATCGTGGAAGAACACCGCACCCTCATGGGTACGGTGATTGAAAGGGTTCAGTCCGTTAAGAGCGGACTGACCGAAGCCTGCACCCACCTTCTGACAGGCTTTGAGGTAAGCGACGCAATTTATGTAAAAGGAAAGTCAAAGTATAGACAGTAGCCCCTGAGACTCTATCCGGTGTTCGGAAAGAATAGCCGAACAGAGGATCAAATAGTTTTTCGCAGCAGACTAACCATATATGTCTATGTGAATAAGCAGGCGTCGCTGCTAGCCGCGACCTCTCATGTTGCCGAAGTCTCTGGACTGAAGCAGAGGCTGGAGCGGGCTGAGGGGGAGCTCGGGCAAGCAAGGAGACAGCTGGAGGAGAAGCAGGGTATGTGATGACCTGCTGTGTATCAGAAAGGATTGGTGATTTATGTTGACTATGGTGTCATGGTATTTGTAGGAGCGGCGACTGAGGTGGAAACCCTCAAGAAGTCATTGGCCGAGGCCCAAGAGAAAGCAGCAAAGGAGTTGACCGCCCGTGAAAAACACGAGGCCAGGGTCGGTGAGGTCCAGCAAGAGCTCCAAGACGCTGTGAAGAAATACGAGTCCTTGGAGCGCGATATTGCGGATCAAAAGACCGAACTCGCCAAGGCTCGCCAAAGCGCACAAGATGCCCGGGTTGAAGCCCAGGGCGCTCTCCAGGAGATTCAAGAGGCGAAGAAGATCGCGGCGGGTAAGGCCCTTATTATGCAGAGCAAATATGTGAAGAAGAGGTATCTCTTACTAACCCGGATTTGGAGTTCTCCAGGAGCGTTTGCGGACTTGCCGTGCAGTGTAGCCGACGCTGAAGAGTTCTTCCGAGCAGAAGAGGGGAGCTCGATGGAGAAGCTGTTCTGGTCGCAATACCTTGCGCCAGAACATCCGGTGCCTTTTAGAAACCAGCTAAAACAACTGGTCGAATTGCATAGGGTGGCCGAACTGGCCATGAAGGATTTAATAATCTGGCTGTGGCCTGCCGAAGCTATACCCAGCAGCTACTTCGGGCTTGTGAAGCGGATGGTCAATGCCTGCCCTCGGCTCGACGTCATCAGGCGGTCGGTCTGCATCGAGGGTGCGCAGATGGCCTTCGCCCGTGTCAAGGTGCAGTGGGTGAAGATGAACGCCGTCAAGCTCGCGACCGAGGGGCCGCCCGCTGGCAAGGAGCACCGCACGCCTGAACGTTATTTTGAAGATGTCCTGGAGGGATCCCGCACTGTAGCGGAGCAATGTTCTAAGGACATTATTTTTGAATGAAATACTTTCATGTTATCCTGTCCTGTAGGGTGGAACAAAGCTGTTATGTAATATAATGCTTGTTATTATTAAAATTTTACCTCTTGTGCGGCCGATTTTATTAAATCTAAGAGTTGGCCAGTCGTCGGCTTCAGCCCCCACGTAGGTAGTACAGGGGTGTTCGGGATGGAATCTAAACACTCTTTATCCAAAAATTTGGTCCTTCAAGGAGGTGTTTAGCGCAACGAACCAGACAATCGGACTATGTGGCTTTATCACCCTCACTTAGCCATAGGAGTTTGACAATAAAAATGTAGGCGCAGCCCCTAGTTAGCATTTAATTCGAACTAGGGTGCTGTAAACACCTGATCGGACTGAGGCCGATCCGTCGCATAATGCGGAAAAAATCGCAAAAGATTTGTAACCCCCGAACAGCTGACCGGCTCACACCGCATCATGACAGTCAGTTTTCGGCTTTCTCTACTGAGGTGCTCATCTGGATAAACTAGGACACAATCGCAGTAGTTCTCCCTTTACTACCCTAGCCGATAGAGTGGAACGTAAGGTAGTAAGCACAGGAGCCGCGCAACCCAACTATTGACCAAAGACATGATTCGGAGCCAATGCATATAATGCTAAAATTCAAAGCGCCGAACTATACTGTAAAAGTGTTCGGACTTTGGTGCCATAGTAGGGAGCATAGTGAAGCCCCAGGCAAATTAAAGCGTACCGGAGTGTACGTGTGCAATCGATAAAAATAATGAAATAAAATGAAGTTGTAAGCTAGTGCCACATAAGTTGGGCCGCAAACAGTTTTCGTTATAATTAGATTAATACGTCAAAGCGTATTTGTACAAATAGTGCGAGAAGCACCCGGGCTATTTGACATGCCAAGGTCAAGGGGTGAGCTTGCGTGTGGGTCCTGAAAACAGGTAGAATGACCGTCGAGGGCGACATCCAGAAATCCCCCCACACGTTTGTGGTACTTGCCGCCTTGGTGTATCCGACCTTCGAAAGGACCACTGAGCAGGCCACCGCGTGGGGCCTGTGGAAAAGAAACCTAAAAAGGAAAAAAAGAAAAGTGAAAGTATGTGTGTCCGGAGAAGGTCGAGCCATATTGTGGACCACAATCTGTTTATGCCTCCATCTCTGCCCATGGTATTTTCAGTGCGTAGTTATGTACTCATGGTACATATGCCGCCACTTGGTCGGGATTGAGACAGAGGTCGAATTGCTAATCTAGCTCCTGGTGAGCCGGATTGTCATGCTGCGGAGTAGTCCAGACTCGTTTGACAGTGTCCGGGAGCTTGGCCGTTGAATTAAAATTCTGTCTTAGAAGGCCGCTCTGTACTTCCGCTGCCAGGGCCGCGGTGTGCTCCTCTGTACGGAGAGAGCGCTCCGTGTTTCCATTGATTGTTATGACGCCACGTGGTCCGGGCATCTTGAGCTTGAGATATGCGTAGTGCGGCACCGCATTGAATCGAGCAAATGCGGTTCGTCCGAGCAGTGCGTGATAGCCACTGTGGAAGGGGACGATACCGAAGATCAACTCTTCGCTTCTGAAGTTGTTGGGGGATCCGAAGACGACCTCCAATGTGATTGAGCCCGTGCAGCGGGCCTCTACACCTGGTATAACTCCTTTAAAGGTAGTTTTGGTGGGCTTGATCCTTGATGGATCGATGCCCATTTTGCGCACGATATCCTAATAGAGGAGGTTAAGGCTGTTGCCCCCGTCCATGAGGACTCACATGAGGTGGAAACCATCGATTATTGGGTTGAGGACCAGTGCGGCTGAACCGCCGTGGCGGATGCTAGTCGGGTGGTCCCTATGATCGAAAGTGATCGGACAGGACGACCATGGGTTGAATTTTGGGGCGACTGGCTCTATCGCATAAACGCCCCTGAGCGCGCGCTTGCGCTCCCTCTTGGGGATATGGGTAGCGTATATCATGTTCACCGTTTTGACCTGAGGGGGAAACGTTTTCTGTCCCCCTGTGTTCGGTGGACGGGTCTCCTCATCATCGTCCTCGCTTTGCGACCCCTTCTCCTTGTTCTCGGCATTTATCTTGTTGGCCTGTTTAAAAACCCCGCAACTCCTGTTGGTGTGATTGGCTGGTTTATCGGGGGTGTCGTGTATCTGGCATGGACGATCGAGTATGCGTGTTGGGAATCGTAGCATAATTTTAAAATTTTCCTACGTTCACCAAGATGCATCTATGGAGTCTACTAGCAACGAGGGGAAGGGAATGCATCTACATACCCTTGTAGATCGCGAGCGGAAGCGTTCCAATGAACGTGGATGACGGAGTCGTACTCGCCGTGATCCAAATCACCGATGACCGAGTGCCGAACGGACGGCACCTCCGCGTTCAACACATGTACGGTGCAGCGACGTCTCCTCCTTCTTGATCCAGCAAGGGGGAAGGAGAGGTTGATGGAGATCCAGCAGCACGACGGCGTGGTGGTGGATGTAGCGGGTCTCCGGCAGGGCTTCGCCGAGCTTCTGCGAGAGAGAGAGAGAGAGGTGTTGCAGGGGAGGAGGGAGGCGCCCAAGGCTGTAGGTTGCTGCCCTCCCTCCCCCCCTTTATATAGGCCCCCTGGGGGGGCGCCGGCCCTGGGAGATGGGATCTCCAAGGGGGGGCGGCGGCCAAAGGGGGGAAGGGGTGCCTTGCCCCCCAAGGCAAGGGGGAAGCTCCCCCCCTAGGGTTCCCAACCCTAGGCGCATGGGGGGAGGCCCAAGGGGGGCGCCCCAGCCCACTAAGGGCTGGTTCCCTTCCACTTTCAGCCCACGGGGCCCTCCGGGATAGGTGGCCCCACCCGGTGGACCCCCGGGACCCTTCCGGTGGTCCCGGTACAATACCGGTAACCCCCGAAACTTTCCCGGTGGCCGAAACTTGACTTCCTATATATAATTCTTCACCTCCGGACCATTCCGGAACCTCTCGTGACGTCCGGGATCTCATCCGGGACTCCGAACAACTTTCGGGTTTCCGCATACATATATCTCTACAACCCTAGCGTCACCGAACCTTAAGTGTGTAGACCCTACGGGTTCGGGAGACATGCAGACATGACCGAGACGCCTCTCCGGTCAATAACCAACAGCGGGATCTGGATACCCATGTTGGCTCCCACATGTTCCACGATGATCTCATCGGATGAACCACGGTGTCGAGGATTCAATCAATCCCGTATGCAATTCCCTTTGTCAATCGGTATGTTACTTGCCCGAGATTCGATCGTCGGTATCCCAATACCTTGTTCAATCTCGTTACCGGCAAGTCTCTTTACTCGTACCGCAATGCATGATCCCGTGACTAACGCCTTAGTCACATTGAGCTCATTATGATGATGCATTACCGAGTGGGCCCAGAGATACCTCTCCGTCACACGGAGTGACAAATCCCAGTCTCGATCCGTGCCAACCCAACAGACACTTTCGGAGATACCCGTAGTGCACCTTTATAGTCACCCAGTTACGTTGTGACGTTTGGCACACCCAAAGCACTCCTACGGTATCCGGGAGTTGCACGATCTCATGGTCTAAGGAAAAGATACTTGACATTGGAAAAGCTCTAGCAAACGAAACTACACGATCTTTTATGCTATGCTTAGGATTGGGTCTTGTCCATCACATCATTCTCCTAATGATGTGATCCCGTTATCAATGACATCCAATGTCCATAGTCAGGAAACCATGACTATCTGTTGATCAACGAGCTAGTCAACTAGAGGCTTACTAGGGACACGTTGTGGTCTATGTATTCACACATGTATTACGATTTCCGGACAATACAATTATAGCATGAACAATAGACAATTATCATGAACAAAGAAATATAATAATAACCATTTATTATTGCCTCTAGGGCATATTTCCAACAGTCTCCCACTTGCACTAGAGTCAATAATCTAGTTACATTGTGATGAATCGAACACCCATTGCGTCCTGGTGTTGATCATGTTTTGCCCTAGGGAGAGGTTTAGTCAACGGATCTGCTACATTCAGGTCCGTATGTACTTTACAAATATCTATGTCTCCATTTTGAACACTTTCACGAATGGAGTTGAAGCGACGCTTGATATGCCTGGTCTTCCTGTGAAACCTGGGCTCCTTCGCAAGGGCAATAGCTCCAGTGTTGTCACAGAAGAGAGTCATCGGGCCCGACGCATTGGGAATCACCCCTAGGTCGGTAATGAACTCCTTCATCCAGACTGCTTCCTGTGCTGCCTCCGAGGCTGCCATGTACTCCGCTTCACATGTAGATCCCGCCACGACGCTTTGCTTGCAACTGCACCAGCTTACTGCTCCTCCATTCAAAATATACACGTATCCGGTCTGTGACTTCGAGTCATCCAGATCTGTGTCGAAGCTAGCGTCGACGTAACCCTTTACGACGAGCTCTTCGTCACCTCCATAAACGAGAAACATATCCTTAGTCCTCTTCAGGTACTTCAGGATATTCTTGACCGCTGTCCAGTGTTCCATGCCGGGATTACTTTGGTACCTTCCTACCAAACTTACGGCAAGGTTTACATCAGGTCTGGTACACAGCATGGCATACATAATAGACCCTATGGCCGAGGCATAGGGGATGACACTCATCTTTTCTATATCTTCTGCCGTGGTCGGGCATTGAGCCGTGCTCAATTGCACACCTTGCAATACAGGCAAGAACCCCTTCTTGGACTGATCCATACTGAACTTCTTCAATATCTTGTCAAGGTATGTACTCTGTGAAAGACCAATGAGGCGTCTTGATCTATCTCTATAGATCTTGATGCCTAATATATAAGCAGCTTCTCCAAGGTCCTTCATTGAAAAACACTTATTCAAATAGGCCTTTATACTTTCCAAGAATTCTATATCATTTCCCATCAATAGTATGTCATCCACATATAATATGAGAAATGCTACAGAGCTCCCACTCACTTTCTTGTAAACACAGGCTTCTCCATAAGTCTGTGTAAACCCAAACGCTTTGATCATCTCATCAAAGCGAATGTTCCAACTCCGAGATGCTTGCACCAGCCCATAGATTGAGCGCTGGAGCTTGCATACTTTGTTAGCATTCTTAGGATCGACAAAACCTTCCGGCTGCATCATATACAACTCTTCCTTAAGGAAGCCGTTAAGGAATGCCGTTTTGACGTCCATCTGCCATATCTCATAATCATAGTATGCGGCAATTGCTAACATGATTCGGACGGACTTCAGCTTCGCTACGGGTGAGAAAGTCTCATCGTAGTCAACCCCTTGAACTTGTCGATAACCCTTAGCGACAAGTCGAGCTTTGTAGATGGTCACATTACCATCTGCGTCCGTCTTCTTCTTAAAGATCCATTTGTTTTCTATGGCTCGCCGCTCATCGGGCAAGTCAGTCAAAGTCCATACTTTGTTTTCATACATGGATTCTATCTCGGATTTCATGGCTTCTAGCCATTTGTCGGAATCCGGGCCCGCCATCGCTTCTTCATAGTTCGAAGGTTCACCGTTGTCTAACAACATGATTTCCAGGACAGGGTTGCCGTACCACTCTGGTGCGGAACGTGTCCTTGTGGACCTACGAAGTTCAGTAACTTGATCCGAAGCTTCATGATCATCATCATTAACTTCCTCCCCAGTCGGTGTAGGCACCACAGGAACATTTTCCCGCGCTGCGCTACTTTCCGGTTCGGAAGGGGTGACTATCACCTCATCAAGTTCCACTTTCCTCCCACTCAATTCTTTCGAGAGAAACTCCTTCTCCAGAAAGGACCCGTTCTTGGCAACGAAGATCTTGCCTTCGGATCTGAGGTAGAAGGTATACCCAATAGTTTCCTTAGGGTATCCTATGAAGACGCATTTTTCCGACTTGGGTTCGAGCTTTTCAGGTTGAAGTTTCTTGACATAAGCATCGCATCCCCAAACTTTTAGAAACGACAGCTTAGGTTTCTTCCCAAACCATAATTCATACGGTGTCGTCTCAACGGATTTCGACGGAGCCCTATTTAAAGTGAATGCGGCAGTCTCTAAAGCATAGCCCCAAAATGAGAGCGGTAAATCGGTAAGAGACATCATAGATCGCACCATATCCAATAGAGTGCGATTACGACGTTCGGACACACCATTTCTCTGAGGTGTTCCAGGCGGCGTGAGTTGTGAAACTATTCCACATTTCCTTAAGTGTGTACCAAATTCGTGACTTAAATATTCTCCACCACGATCTGATCGTAAGAATTTTATTTTCCTGTCACGTTGATTCTCAACTTCACTCTGAAATTCCTTGAACTTTTCAAAGGTTTCAGACTTGTGTTTCATTAGGTAGACATACCCATATCTACTTAAATCATCAGTGAGAGTGAGAACATAACGATATCCTCCGCGAGCCTCAACACTCATTGGACCACACACATCGGTATGTATGATTTCCAATAAGTTGGTTGCTCGCTCCATTGTTCCGGAGAACGGAGTCTTGGTCATCTTACCCATGAGGCATGGTTCGCACGTGTCAAATGATTCGTAATCAAGAGACTCCAAAAGTCCATCTGCATGGAGCTTCTTCATGCGCTTGACACCAATGTGACCAAGGCGGCAGTGCCACAAGTATGTGGGACTATCGTTATCAACTTTACATCTTTTGGTATTCACACTATGAACATGTGTAACATCACGTTCGAGATTCATCAAAAATAAACCATTGACCAGCGGGGCATGACCATAAAACATATCTCTCAAATAAATAGAACAACCATTATTCTCGGATTTAAATGAGTAGCCATCTCGAATTAAACGAGATCCAGATACAATGTTCATGCTCAAAGCTGGCACTAAATAACAATTATTGAGGTTTAAAACTAATCCCGTGGGTAGATGCAGAGGTAGCGTGCCGACGGCGATCACATCGACCTTGGAACCATTCCCGACGCGCATCGTCACCTCGTCCTTCGCCAGTCTCCGTTTATTCCGTAGTTCCTGTTTTGAGTTACAAATATGAGCAACCGCACCGGTATCAAATACCCAGGAGCTACTACGAGTACTGGTAAGGTACACATCAATTACATGTATATCACATATACCTTTGGTGTTGCCGGCCTTCTTCTTGTCCGCTAAGTATTTGGGGCAGTTCCGCTTCCAGTGACCACTTCCCTTGCAATAAAAGCACTCAGTCTCGGGCTTGGGTCCATTCTTTGACTTCTTCCCAGTAACTGGTTTACCGGGCGCGGCAACTCCCTTGCCGTCCTTCTTGAAGTTCTTCTTACCCTTGCCCTTCTTGAACTTAGTGGTTTTATTCACCATCAACACTTGATGTTCTTTTCTGATCTCCCCTTCCGCTGATTTCAGCATTGAATATACCTCAGGAATGGTCTTTTCCATCCCCTGCATATTGTAGTTCATCACAAAGCTCTTGTAGCTTGGTGGAAGCGACTGGAGGATTCTGTCAATGACCGCGTCATCCGGGAGATTAACTCCCAGCTGAGACAAGCGGTTGTGCAACCCAGACATTCTGAGTATGTGCTCACTAACAGAACTGTTCTCCTCCATTTTACAGCTGAAGAACTTGTCGGAGACATCATATCTCTCGACCCGGGCATGAGCTTGGAAAACCAATTTCAGCTCCTCGAACATCTCATATGCTCCATGTTTCTCAAAACGCTTTTGGAGACCCGGTTCTAAGCTGTAAAGCATGCCGCACTGAACGAGGGAGTAATCATCAGCACGCTGCTGCCAAGCGTTCATAACGTCTTGGTTCTCTGGGATTGGTGCATCACCTAGCGGTGCTTCTAAGACATAATCTTTCTTGGCTACTATGAGGATGAGCCTCAGGTTCCGGACCCAGTCCGTATAGTTGCTGCCATCATCTTTCAGCTTGGTTTTCTCTAGGAACGCGTTGAAATTGAGGACAACGTTGGCCATTTGATCTACAAGACATAGTGTAAAGATTTTAGACTAAGTTCATGATAATTAAGTTCATCTAATCAAATTATTTAATGAACTCCCACTCAGATAGACATCCCTCTAGTCATCTAAGTGAAACATGATCCGAGTTTAACTAGGCCGTGTCCGATCATCACGTGAGACGGACTAGTCAAGATCGGTGAACATCTCCATGTTGATCGTATCTTCTATACGACTCATGCTCGACCTTTCGGTCCTCCGTGTTCCGAGGCCATGTCTGTACATGCTAGGCTCGTCAAGTCAACCTAAGTGTATTGCGTGTGTTCCGAGGCCATGTCTGTACATGCTAGGCTCGTCAACACCCGTTGTATTCGAACGTTAGAATCTATCACACCCGATCATCACGTGGTGCTTCGAAACAACGAACCTTCGCAACGGTGCACAGTTAGGGTGAACACTTTCTTGAAATTATTATAAGGGATCATCTTACTTACTACCGTCGTTCTAAGCAAATAAGATGCAAAAACATGATAAACATCACATGCAATCAAATAGTGACATGATATGGCCAATATCATTATGCTCCTTTGATCTCCATCTTCGGGGCACCATGATCATCTTCGTCACCGGCATGACACCATGATCTCCATCATCATGATCTCCATCATTGTGTCTTCATGAAGTCGTCACGCCAACGATTACTTCTACTTCTATGGCTAACGCGTTTAGCAACAAAGTAAAGTAATTTACATGGCGTTATTCAATGACACGCAGGTCATGCAAAATAATAAAGACAACTCCTATGGCTCCTGCCGGTTGTCATACTCATCGACATGCAAGTCGTGATTCCTATTACAAGAATATGATCAATCTCATACATCACATATATCATTCATCACATCTTCTGGCCATATCACATCACATAGCACTTGCTGCAAAAACAAGTTAGACGTCCTCTAATTGTTGTTGCAAGTTTTTACGTGGTTTGTAGGTTTCTAGCAAGAACGTTTTCTTACCTACGTATGACCACAACGTGATTTGCCAATTTCTATTTACCCTTCATAAGGACCCTTTTCATCGAATCCGTTCCGACTAAAGTAGGAGAGACAGACACCCGCTAGCCACCTTATGCAACTAGTGCATGTCAGTCGGTGGAACCTGTCTCACGTAAGCGTACGTGTAAGGTCGGTCCGGGCCGCTTCATCCTACAATGCCGCCGAAACAAGAAACGACTAGTAGCGGCAAGAAGAATTGGCAAACTCAACGCCCACAACTGCTTTGTGTTCTACTCGTGCATAGTAACTACGCATAGGCCTGGCTCATGATGCCACTGTTGGGAATCGTAGCATAATTTAAAATTTTCCTACGCTCACCAAGATGCATCTATGGAGTCTACTAGCAACGAGGGGAAAGGAGTGCATCTACATACCCTTGTAGATCGCGAGCGGAAGCGTTCCAATGAACGTGGATGACGGAGTCGTACTCGCCGTGATCCAAATCACCGATGACCGAGTGCCGAACGGACGGCACCTCCGCGTTCAACACACGTACGGTGCAGCGACGTCTCCTCCTTCTTGATCCAGCAAGGGGGAAGGAGAGGTTGATGGAGATCCAGCAGCACGACGGCGTGGTGGTGGATGTAGCGGGTCTCCGGCAGGGCTTCGCCGAGCTTCTGCGAGAGAGAGAGAGGTGTTGCAGGGGAGGAGGGAGGCGCCCAAGGCTGTAGGTTGCTGCCCTCCCTCCCCCCCTTTATATAGGCCCCCTGGGGGGGCGCCGGCCCTGGGAGATGGGATCTCCAAGGGGGGGCGGCGGCCAAAGGGGGAAGGGGTTGCCTTGCCCCCCAAGGCAAGGGGGAAGCTCCCCCCCTAGGGTTCCCAACCCTAGGCGCATGGGGGAGGCCCAAGGGGGGCGCCCCAGCCCACTGAGGGCTGGTTCCCTTCCACTTTCAGCCCACGGGGCCCTCCGGGATAGGTGGCCCCACCCGGTGGACCCCCGGGACCCTTCCGGTGGTCCCGGTACAATACCGGTAACCCCCGAAACTTTCCCGGTGGCCGAAACTTGACTTCCTATATATAATTCTTCACCTCCGGACCATTACGGAACCTCTCGTGACGTCCGGGATCTCATCCGGGACTCCGAACAACTTTCGGGTTTCCGCATACATATATCTCTACAACCCTAGCGTCACCGAACCTTAAGTGTGTAGACCCTACGGGTTCGGGAGACATGCAGACATGACCGAGACGCCTCTCCGGTCAATAACCAACAGCGGGATCTGGATACCCATGTTGGCTCCCACATGTTCCACGATGATCTCATCGGATGAACCACGGTGTCGAGGATTCAATCAATCCCGTATGCAATTCCCTTTGTCAATCGGTATGTTACTTGCCCGAGATTCGATCGTCGGTATCCCAATACCTTGTTCAATCTCGTTACCGGCAAGTCTCTTTACTCGTACCGCAATGCATGATCCCGTGACTAACGCCTTAGTCACATTGAGCTCATTATGATGATGCATTACCGAGTGGGCCCAGAGATACCTCTCCGTCACACGGAGTGACAAATCCCAGTCTCGATCCGTGCCAACCCAACAGACACTTTCGGAGATACCCGTAGTGCACCTTTATAGTCACCCAGTTACGTTGTGACGTTTGGCACACCCAAAGCACTCCTACGGTATCCGGGAGTTGCACGATCTCATGGTCTAAGGAAAAGATACTAGACATTGGAAAAGCTCTAGCAAACGAAACTACACGATCTTTTATGCTATGCTTAGGATTGGGTCTTGTCCATCACATCATTCTCCTAATGATGTGATCCCGTTATCAATGACATCCAATGTCCATAGTTAGGAAACCATGACCATCTGTTGATCAACGAGCTAGTCAACTAGAGGCTTACTAGGGACACGTTGTAGTCTATGTATTCACACATGTATTACGATTTCCGAATAATACAATTATAGCATGAACAATAGACGATTATCATGCACAAAGAAATATAATAATAACCATTTATTATTGCCTCTAGGGCATATTTCCAACAATGCGGTCCAAGCTGGATGAGCCCGAATTGTTCCTTTTGAACGGCTTCTTCCGCTGGCCAGACTTGGAGCCACTGAATCCGGCGTTAACCGCCGTGTCGTTGGTATTATCACCGTTGCTTCGACGCTTGTGTCTGTTGCGCCGGGGCTTGCCGTTGCTATTTCTGGCCTCCGAAGTGCCAGGTTCACTTGGATTGTTATTGCTATGGGCTAGCCAGCTATCTTCGCCCGCGCAAAAGCGGGTCATAAGCGTCGTAAGGGCTGCCATGGACTTCGGCTTTTCTTGGCTGAGGTGTCGGGCGAGCCATTCGTCCCGGATGCTATGTTTAAAGGCCGCTATGGATCCGGCATCCGGCCAGCCAACCATCTGGTCCTTTTTTTGTTAGGAACCTAGTCCAGAATTTCCTGGCTGACTCTCCGGGCTGTTGGATTATGTGACTTAAGTCGTCGGCATCCGGAGGTCGAACATATGTACCTTGGAAGTTGTCAAGGAAGGCTTCTTCCAGGTCCTCCCAGCTGCCAATGGAGTTTTCGGGCAGACTGTTCAACTAGTGTCGAGCTGGTCCTTTGAGTTTTAGTGGGAGGTATTTGATGGCATGGAGCTCATCACCGCGGGCCATATGAATGTGGAGAAGAAAGTCCTCGATCCATACTACGAGGTCTATTGTCCCATCATATGATTCGATGTTTATGGGTTTAAACCCTTCTGGGAATTCGTGCTCCATTACCTCGTCAGTGAAGCAAAGGGGGTGTGCGGGACCTCTATATCGGGCCACGTCGCGACGTAGCTCGGATGGAGTCCGTCTGCGGTTCCCGGCCCAGGCATGATTATGATTGTTGCATCCGGGTAGGTAGCCATTGTCGCGTATCGGTGCACGCCCCCGCGATCCATAGATCGATCTGTTCTGACCTGCTCTACTATCCAAGTCATGCCGCAGGTCATATGTATGTCCCCGAGTTGTTTTATCTCTGCCTTTACGGTGAGGCAGTACGGGCTGGTGTTCGGCTTGAGTTGCCGCTTTGTCCCGGCCACGTGGTGGTCGGTCAGCCGCATTGCGCGATGATGGTACGAGCTCCAGCGCCTCGTCATCGAACTGAGGTAGAAATTTGCGCTTCGGATAACTTTTGGCTGGGCGCTCGAGGCCGTATTCCTCGGCTGCCAGGACATTAGTCCACCTATCGTTGAGCATGTCTTGATCATCTTGAAGTTGCTGCTGCTTCTTTTTCGGGCTCCTTGCAGTAGCTATTAGCCGACGTTTGAAGCGCTCCTGCTCGAGAGGTTCCTCAGGCACGATAAAATCCCCGTTGCCGAGGCTCACCTCATCCTCGGAGAGCAGAAGATAATTACTGTCCTCCGAGTCTTCGTTTATGGCCTGTTCATCAGGGCTAACTAGCCCGTCTTCCCGTTCGTCCTGTTTGGAGGCTGGCTCAACGGGGTCTTCATTGTCTTCGGCATCATCCGGAGTATTGTTTTCTCTCGTGCCGGTATTGTTGTCCTTTCCACGGCGTGACTTGGAGTGGCGCCGCTGACGTCGGCGCTTTGGTTGTATCTCAGGAGGTTTGTCCTTGACTGGGTCTTCCTTGTCGACGTCGTTATTCTCTTTGGGTGTATCCACCATGTACACGTCATATGAGGAGGTGGCCGTCCAGCGTCTGGTAAACGGCGGGTTTCGGGCATCCTCTTCTTTGGCATCGTCGTCCATACCGTCGATGTCTTCGGAGCCGTAATCGAGCATGTCGGTTAAGTCCTCGACAGTGGCTATGAAGTGGGAGGTGATTGGGAAGCGAAATTCCCTGTCATCAACCCCTAGTTCAAACCGGATATAATTCGGCTGTGAGTCCCCTGCTAAGGAGAGGGTTTTTAATGAGTTCAGCACATCGCCTAAAGGTGAGTGCCGGAAGATGTCCGCGGCGCTGAATTTGACGACCGACGCCTGATCGGGCTCGACGGACGCGGGTGCGCGTGGTTCGGAACCTGTGGCCGGAGACGAATCTGAGGTTCCGTGACGCAGGTCATGCTCAAGGTTGGGTCTATGTGCGGCTCTAGCGCCGCTGAGTCTACGGCTCCCGTGGCGGGGTTGAGCTTCCCGTCCTCGGATGGCGCAATCTGCTCTGAATCTGGGGCCGGAGCACTTACAGGTGCTATCTCCTGGGTATGGTCCGATGACAGATTTAGGTCATGTTCATCGCAGTGGCAGGGAGCGGCTGCCGTGGGCTCGAATCCGTCGAACATCAAGTCTCCACGGGTATCAGCAACGTAGTTCAGGCTTCCAAACCTGACTTGATGGCCAGGGGCGTAGTTGTCGATCTGCTCTAGATGGCCAAGTGAGTTGGCCCGCAGTGTGAAGCCACCGAATACAAAGATCTGTCCGGGGAGAAAAACTTCCCCCTGGACAGCACTGTTGTAGATGATCGACGGGGCCATCGAACCTCTTGAGGACGACGCAGCGGAACTCTCAATGAAAGCACCAATGTCGGTGTCAAAACCGGCGGATCTCGGGTAGGGTGTCCCGAACTGTGCGTCTAAGGTTGATGGTAACAGGAGACAGGGGACACGATGTTTACCCAGGTTCGGGCCCTCTCTATGGAGGTAATACCCTACTTCCTGCTTGATTGATCTTGATGAATATGAGTATTACAAGAGTTGATCTACCACGAGATCGTAATGGCTAAAACCCTAGAAGTCTAGCCTGTATGATTATGATCGTCCCTATGGACTAAACCCTCCGGTTTATATAGACACCGGAGGGGACTAGGGTTGTACAAAGTCGGTTATAGAGAAAGGAATCTTCATATCCGAATGCCAAGCTTGCCATCCACGCCAAGGAGAGTCCCATCCGGACACGGGTGAGAGTCTTCGGTCTTGTATCTTCACAGCCCGTCAGTCAGGCCCACGTCCAATAGGCGGGACGCCCGAGGACCCCTTAATCCAGGACTCCCTCAGATGTCAAGCTTGGCATTCGGATATGAAGATTCCTTTCCCTGTAAACCGACTCTGTACAACCCTAGGTCCCTCCGGTGTCTATATAAACCAGAGGGTTTAGCCCGTAGAGGCGAACACAACCATACAGGCTAGACAGCTAGGGTTTATCCATTACGATCTCGAGGTAGATCAACTCTTGTAGTCCCTATATTCATCAAAGTCAATCAAGCAGGAAGTAGGGTATTACCTCCATTAAGAGGGCACGAACCTGGGTAAACATCGTGTCCCTCTCTCCT
Source organism: Triticum aestivum (assembly GCF_018294505.1). Taxonomy (NCBI): domain Eukaryota; kingdom Viridiplantae; phylum Streptophyta; class Magnoliopsida; order Poales; family Poaceae; genus Triticum; species Triticum aestivum. The sequence continues at coordinate 85,182,160 of NC_057799.1, forward strand.
GTTACCTTTGATCCTTAGACGCACAGTTCGGGACCCCCTACCCGAGATCTGCCGGTTTTGACACCGACAGCTCCCCCCCCCAAGGGCCCAAGGCGCCTAGGTTTGGAAACCGTAGGGGGAGGGGGCGCCTCCCACCTGCTTGGGGGGCAAGTCTACCCCTCCTGGCCGCCGCTCCCCCCTCTAGATGCATCTAGGGGGCCGAACCCCTCTCCCCTTCACCCTATAAATAGAGGGGGGTGGGAGGGCAGCCGCACCCTTCCCCTGGGACAGCCCTCCCCCTCTCCAACACCTCCTCCTCCTCCGTAGTGCTTGGCGAAGCCCTGCCGGAGAACCGCAAGCTCCACCACCACGCCATCATGCTGCGGGAGTTCTCCCTCAACTTCTCCTCTCCCCTTGCTGGATCAAGAAGGAGGATATGTCCCCGGGCTGTACGTGTGTTGAACGAGGAGGCGCCGTTCGTTCGGCGCTTGGATCGGAACTTCCGCGATTTGAATTGCCGCGAGTACAACTCCATCAACCGCGTTCTTGTAACGCTTCCGCTTAGCGATCTTCAAGGGTACGAAGATGCACTCCCTCTCTCGTGTTGCTAGCATCTCCTAGATTTATCTTGGTGACACGTAGGAATTTTTTTGAATTATTACTACGTTCCCCAACAGTATCCACGGGTGTCGTCCATACCAACACTTTCCAAAAAATTTATTATTTGACAACATAAAGTAAATTTCTTTTTCATTTCGGCATGGGCATCCCTATTACCGCCGTACTCTCGTGCAATGACAAGTGAATAAACATTCATCTTGAGAATAACACATCTAGCATGGAAAGTATTAGCCACCCCCTGTCGCTTCATGAGTGGTACGAGCACACAAAAAGGAAATTCATTTTGAAAATTAGAGATGGCACATACAAATTTACTTAGAACGGCACAGAAATACCACATATAGGTAGGTATGGTGGACTCATGTGGCAAAACAGGGTTTAAGAATTTTGGATGCACAAGTAGTATTCCCACTTAGTACAAATGGAGGCTAGCAAATAGATTGAGAAGCAACCAACCAAGAAACGAAAATTCTCATAAACGAGCATTAAACATAACTAACACCGAATAATGCACCACAAGTAGGATGTAACTTCATTGCATAATTATTGACTTTCGTGCTTGCATAGGGAATCACAAACCTTAACACCAATATTCTTACTAAAGCATAATTACTCACTAACATAACTCACATATTATTATCTCCATATCGCAAAACTATTGCAAGGAATCAAACTTATCATATCCAATGATCTTCATGAAGTTTTTATCATGTCCCTCTTGAATATCTATTACTTCGGGACTAAATTTCTATATTACCATTGCTACTAACAAGGTCTCAAATAAATTTAAGTGAAGCACACGAGCGCATAAGTATTTCTTCAAAAATTTCAACTCTCAAAATAATCTAAGTGAAGCATGAGAGTAAATGACAAACTAAAGTATGCAGAGAGCAAGACAACTCGTGACATAATTAACCTAACCTACAGTCTACTTGTGATGTATTTAGGGCAGTGCAAGAGGCCTCTTTCCCTTGCAATGAACAAGGCCCAACTTTGAAAGCGGGGATACAAAATTTAATGTAACGATCAAAAAACACAATTTGGAAATCACTTAGATACCACCAATCCAGATAGACAGAAGCAAGACAAAAAAACATGGTCTGAAATTAAAGAAGTCCCGGTCGGCGTCCGCTAGGCCCGACCTCCCCAACCTCCGCTCCGGAGTCTTGGTAACATCGGTCTAGGACCTTGTTAGGGCTATATGATTCTACTTGTCTAAAATATTTTCTTCTTGAACAATAGAAGTTCATTTACCTTGTAAGAGAGATGCATACGAGTGGCAAGTAGCAACTGCAATTAATTGCAGGCTGCAGTACAGATTAGGAAGATGAAGTATAGCACTGACCCCATTGGATGCCTTGGCCTTGTCCTTCTTGGAGAAGGCCCGATGCACATGCCCTTGCATGCCATCGACCATGGGCAGGCTGGATTGGATGGCAAAGAGTAAGGCCCTGATTGGTTTATAAGTTTTAGGACTTTTTTTAGTCTCAATTAAAAAGTTCCTAGTCCCTAAAAAGTCTCTCCCTATTTGTTTTTAGGGATTAAAAAGTCCCTAGTCCCTCCCTAGAGGTTATTAAATGACATGTAAAAAATCATGTTACCCCTAGTATACAGAAAAATAACAACCAAACAACACCATGGGGGCGGCGGGGCAATGGTGCAGGGAGGGGCATTGTTGAAAAAGTCTCAAAATGTCCCAAAAAGACTCTCCTTGAGAGTCTTCTTTATTTAGTCCAAAAAAACAACTTTTCGTCCCTAATAGTCCCTCATGTTTGGTTAAAAAGTCTCTAAGAAAGACTTTTTCTAGTTTCTACATCAAAAAAATCCCTGAAAACAAACACCCCCTAAGTCGATCCCTTCCACACATCACCTCCTCGAGCGTCACCATGTGGCTCATCTGCAGTAGACCAAACCCAATCCCGATTCAATCCCCATAAACCGTCAGATACATGAGTGGTCGAGACAAGGAGATACACCGACAAAGGAGAGAGGTTAGGAGGCAGGGAGAGGAGCTCGCATCAGCACGCACAGAATCGGCGACAACGACAAGAACACGCAACCAAAGGATGGAGTTCCACCGCACCAGAAAAAATTGCCCCAATCCGCCAACAGCAACACCAAGGAGGGAACAATGAGCATAACGCTTCCTTCGGAGGTAGACCCTGCTGGCGGCAGCAATGATGAGAGGTGGATTGAAGGTAAGGGGGAGATTTTTCCTTCACTGTGTGCAGTCTTGTCCAACGACCATAGTAAACAGTTTTTTTTTTTACTGTGAATGAACGTTTATATTCGGAGAACTCAGTACCCACCTGGCCACCTCACCACCGTTGTGTTAGCTTTCACCAAGCGAAAGTACTCTGCATACAATACTTTATGTGGCCGATGATACGACGCCTAATCAAGTGGCCTGCTGCATTTTAATTTGATGCATGGATGGCTGGATCTCATTGTCTTACAAAAATCGTATGGTTGGTGCAGGGCTCCTCTCACCAAGGCTTTTGAAGACATCAATGGATAGACATCAGTGATTTTTCCTAAAAATAGTTGTTGGGAAGTTCAGTTTACATTGTAGGAACCGAGGGAGTAACAAAGCGCGCATTCACGGCCAGGGCACGAATCCGTGGTTGACCGAGCGTTCGAACCGACGGTATTTATAATGGGCCACGTGATTGGGCTTCCGCGCGCGCAAAGGGGCCCAAACGGCGACCACGAGCGAGCAGCTCGACACACACGGCCGTTCCCCCCTAGGAAAAAAAATCTCAGCACGCATGGCTCAAGGATGCTTCATCCTCGCCCATTTTTTCGAAGCGGCGGCGGGTGGCGACGGCGGCGCCGATGAGCCGGACGCGGCGCGCAACCAGCCTCTCTGGCAGGGATCCGGATCGCTGGGCTGTGTGGAAGTCACGTCCCAACTTTGAACCCTTTCTGATCTGACAGGTGCACTCTCGCCTTCTCGCCTCTAATTAATCCCTTTTATCTCCGGCTGATCTCCGGCCTGAGGCCGAGTGCCGCCGGAGCACGGTGCTCTGAGCCTCTGACAGTCCTAGAAGTGCATTGTACACATACATCGTTTCAGTTCGTGGTTGTATGAGGCGGGCACTTTGCAGTGTTCAGTTAATGGTGAACCAAAAAAATTAAGTAGCTAGATTGTTCAGTTACGATCTAGGAAGCAGAAATTTCAATATTTGTGATGTTCGAGTAAACCAAAAAAAATACCATGCTACATGGGGGGTTCTTAGTTAAAATAGATATGTTCTGAGGATCTTCTCCCTCAATGAATGAATTGCATGGTTCTTTGTCAGGATCAGTGCCATGTCAGTTGGAAATTGGTAGAACAACTTAATGGGTGTTTAGGATCTGGACTCAAGGTTGGTTCCGTGATTACTCAATGACCACGCCATTTACTAGTGATAAACAACATCCGATGTAAGCCTTATAAAATCTAAAAGACTGAGTTGGTGCTGAAGCCTCACACCCTGACAATATGCAACTAACATGACATGTCATATTGAATCGCAAAGCAGATTCCTCATCTTCCATATGTCCATGGTTTTACAACACTAACACAACCATTATCTTTGTTGACCTCATTATGGCGAGTGAATAGCATAAAACTACCACTTTTCGTCCTATTGTTCCAAAAAACTACCACATTTTTGTTTGTGACTGATAACTACCGAAACCGGCGTCGGCTGTTTCAAAAAACCCAAAACGCCTGTGGTAAGAAATTAAACCGGTTTATGACAAGTCGGGCCCGCACCTAAATGAACCGTTTGTTTGACCGTTTCTTTGACCGTTAACTGACATGTGGGGCCCACATGTCAGTTATCTCTTCCTCCTCCTCCTCCTTCTCTCCCTTATCTCTCTCTCTCTCTCTCTCTGCCAGCCGGCAAGCCTTCCGGCGGCCGTAGCAGAGGCCGGCCTCGCCCACGACGGCAGGAGGCGCGCGCTCCAGCAGCGACGCAGGCCGTCCGCGGCGAGCTCGAGGGAAGCAGAAGCGAGGTCGAGGTGCTCCTACACGAGCTGCCCGCGAGGCCACCGTGCTCCGCGTCCATGGCGTCGGTGGCGGCGCTGATGCGGGCAGGGGAGAGACCGTGGAGTGTGGTGCCGCACTCGTGGGGTTGCTCCGGTGCTCCAGCCACGCGCCCTCCTTTCCCATCTCGAATCCCCTCCGTAGTTGTGGTCAACGCTCGGGTCCGAGCTCCCGAGGCCGGCCGCCATGACTAGGCTCAAGCTCGAGCTCGAGCTCCTGCCTCGCGAGCTTCCTGGCCTGCACTTCCCACGCCCGCAAGCCCGCCTTCTGCGCCCAGCCGCAACGGCCATCGCCGGTGAGCGGTGCTGCTCCCTGGCGCCCGTGCGGAAGGAAGCTCCACGGTGGCGCCATGGCTGCTGGTCGCGACGGAAGGGAGCACCACGCGCCGCCCCGCGACGGAAGGGAGCTCCACGGCGGCGTCATGGCTGCTGGCCGGCGACCCTCACGGCGGCTGCTGGCGCACGGCCACGGGAGGGACCCGATTGCTTTTTTCAAAAGTTTACAGGGACCCGATTGCGTTTTTGAAAAGTTTGCAGGGGCCTGATGGCATTTTTGAAAAGTTTGCGGACACTGACATGTGGGCCCCACATGTCAGTTAACGGTCAAAGGAACGGTCAAACAAACGGTTCGTTTAGGTGCGGGCCCGACTTGTCATAAACCGGTTTAATTTCTTAGCCACGGGTGTTTTGGGTTTTTTGAAACAGCCGATGCCGGTTTCGGTAGTTATCAGTCACAAACAAAAATGTGGTAGTTTTTTGGAACCATAGGACGAAAAGTGGTAGTTTTATGCTATTTACTCCATTATGGCACATAATGTCTGACTTGTCAACACAAACCAACTACTTAATATCATTTCTAATTTCATGGGATCTCCTTGGGTTCCAATGAGTAACTCACTACTATGATGATTGACAAGCAAATTGAGTGTGTCTACAAATCATAGTATAGACCAGTAGTACAGTACCATCTAAATACATGCTCAGGTAACACTGCTGATGCCTCAGAGCTACCCACGGCCCATCAGCTCTTTTGCTCTAGCCACAAGTGCAGATAGAGGTACGCTGTGCTCCATGAGTCCTGCATCACCCGAGAAGAACCTGTAATTTTCAGCAATTGAAGTTGTACGCTCCACCTTTAACAGTGCTTCCATCATCCAGTATTTTTTGAAACAGTTGGCGTTGCCAGGATTACACTCCATCATGTATATGGCATGTTCAACTATCACCCTCCTGATTCCGGGACAATGAGCAGTGGGTATCATATTTTTCTTAAGTGCATCAACAAGCCTCTTTATAAATCTTTCCTTAATCTGACCATGCTCTAGTTCTCGTGCAAAATCACCTGGAATGACATTACATATTTGTGAACTAAGGCCAACAAGAACCTCCAATTCTATCCCTTCTGCATCCATTATTCCTTCCAGCACCTGTAGTGGAAATAGCTAAGCTGTGTAAGTCATGATTACACTTCAGTAACATGGTTAAGTAGAATCCATGACGTTGCCATGTATTTATTTAGTCGTGTGGTGTATAGAAGTATATCAGTGGTAGTTGATGAATGCTACAGAAAATGTTGCAATAACATGTTGTAAATATTAAGGTACAATATCCGCGCATATAACCACATTTGCAGCGCTCACCTCTCTTGTAATGTAGGAGATTTCCTTCAGGTCCGAGTCGCCAAGCTCAAATTGAGCATGCACACACATATTTTGCAGCAGGCTTGAAGCTATGCACCTGTACCTGCCACTATGGATCATAATTGTGAGTTCCTTGATGAAGACATACCCTGGTTCTGCTAACATAACCAGACAGTTATTGACACTCTCCATTGCCAGTAGTGCTAGTGCTTGCCCAGCGTTCATTCGTAGTAACTGATCTGAAACTGCACTTGAGGATGCGCCTTGGCTAAGAAATGCATGCATCAACCTGCTAATGATCATCGGGATGTGCCCGATCTCATTATTCACATTTCCATCCATGGCAAAGTTTCTAATGAGTTCTGCTGTAAGCTCCCTAAGTTCTTGGCTGCTCCCTCTGTTATCCAAGATCTCTGCAAGGTTGCTCCAAAGGAAGAGATGTTCTGTAATCATCTGACGCAAAGTTACACCAAATTTGCCTTTAGTACTTGCGAGTCTTCTCAGAAGCTTCAACGATGAACCTTTCAGCAGTGTCTCGTCAATATTTATCATGTCACCTCTGTTGCTTGTGAACTCTATGACCTTTGACAAGAGGCCTGTTGCTCTGCTGATTTCTATACAGTTCTCAGGATCAAAGGTAGCAAGCCTTTCAAGAATCAACATGCCCTGTACAGGGAGGAGATCCTGGTCGGTTGATGTCTCCTCCTCTGGAACAGACCAATGTTTTGTAATCTTTCTCCAGCATCTAAGTATGTGGGTATTTTGTTCATCCATGTTAGTTGGCTCCTCTCTCGGAATCAAACAGTATAGTGCCATCTGTTTCAACCACTTAAGCATCGGGGAGGTCAGCTCGTTGCTGCCAACATGCTGAATCAGGTTATCTTGTTTTGTCTCAGGGCTACCAGTCTCCAAAAGAGGGTTCTTTATATTATGTCCTTGAACAGTGTCCAAAAGTGAGGCTATGAGATGTGTCGCCCCAGGGGTAGGGACAACTCGGAGGTTTTCAGCAAGCTGGGCCGTGACCTTCGCGGCGAATGATCGAATATCTGTAGCCCCCTCACTTGTCCAGCCCAACATGTTGATCAAGCAGGTCACTGCCTTTGTACAAGTGGTGAGTTCTAATATGGCCATAGTCCTTAGGGGCTCCTTTTTTAGAAAGCTGTGAAGCATCTTAAGACCATAGAGTTGCATCTTGGGAGAGTTTGACTTTAAAGAATCCATTGCAAATATGATGAGGTTGGTCTTCTTTGGGCCAAGCATAGCACCTTCCATGCATCTATCGAAGGCATATGCATAGTACAAATTGACATATTTCACTCCCGAGGGTCCTCCAAATCCAGCACGACGGATGAGTGATCTTCGTAGGATGAATGAAAAGATATCAAAGATGCCGGCAACAATATAGAGTATCCCTTGGCCAAGCACCATCACATAAAAGATGTAGAGAGATGACAGAAGGTTTTTCGTATTCTCATTGGTTTTCTGGTCATTATAATCTTTTCGCATAACTATAAGGCGCCACAGTGCCAGCCCAATTCGGAATATTGCTGCCGGAATTTGGAGGTTGCCAAATGAAGTTATCATTAGAACAAGTATGTCCATTATGATCAGCACAAATATACCTCTTCTATGAAAATTGAACACTGACATCACTGTCGCAGCAAACATGCACAAGTTCAGAACAACTCGTTGCCAAAATGCTATTTTGCTGCCAAGAACCCAGTCTGCTAGTTTGTTGATGCTTGGGAACCTCAGCCTGCTGATTGTGAGTACGAGCACTACCACAAATAGTACCAAGTACAGTGTGCAGTTGGCAACTGAGCCATGTCTTTGAAAGATCAAATTTTCTTTGAACTTATAGGAGTGCCATACAGAGGGACAAAGCAGTAGGATTGCAACCATTGGGCTCCATAATGAGATCATGCGGCCTAACATGGGTGGAATTGCAGCTTCTCGACATAGAATTGAACCAATCACAAGTAGTGCCACTACTGACAAAGTCACTATCAGTATTATTGTATCATTGCCCCATATAACAAGAATGCCCATCAGAACATTGAAGAAGCATATGAGCGAGATAAGCCCATTCCAGCCAAGAGACCTAAAGGCACCTCTTGTGCGGAAGAACAATTGGTAATCCAGCCTGTTGTTGCGGCTGTACATCCTGAAGCACATATGTATATGGTATTGTTAGACAAAAAGTCAACATACAATCAAAAAGGGTGAAGACATGCTGTGTCTAAATCAGAGTGACGATTGTGAAATTTGGGACCATGGAAACTTATCCTGACAAGATTTTGGTAAAGCTCTAGACTTCTACTCCCTCCGTTCCAAAATGTGATGAACCAATCTGAAATACTTTAAATAACTATTTTTTCAATTTTCCAACTTGGATCTCCGTTCCAAAATTAGTTATTTAAAGTATTTCAGATTGTTTCATGGCAATGGTTATATTCAAATCTCTAGGGCTTGCAAGCCACATTCTAGGCCTTTTGCGAAATGAGGAATGGTACCGACTTTGAAACAATAATATCCAGTTCAGTGAAAGTTATTCTGGCAGATGTCAATTGCTTTGGGATCCCGGTTTGTAGTGGTCTCTATATTTTGAGAACTTGAATGATTGTATTCAAGAGAAAAGTTCAATAGAACAATGGAATGGGGCTCCACCGATTGATGTTGTCCGGCCTGGCATCGCAGTGTGCGCCATGCATAGTGCCAACTACACACTAAGGGCATCTCCAACGATTTTTATCAAAACGCCGCTAAACATTCGGGCCATGCGGTTTGAACGCTTTGTGCCATCTAAAATTGTGCATCAAATGTTCACAGATCTACCCACATGTCTGAATTCCTGCAAATTGAAGCAAAGCTGGGGAAAGTTTGCGAGACACCCGGCTCACAAAAAAAACCACCCGGAGCCTCACTTTTCTCACTCCGTCCCTCCGCCCTTACTCTGTATTCGCAACTTTGATATGATATGGTGCAACATTAGTACTACCTAGTGTAACTTTTTTCAAAACCAATTTTGGAGCTACATGATCCAACCTCCTATGAGGTTGCAACGTAGCAACCATGACAACCAACTTTTTATATGTGCAATTAGTCTACTGCCTTGGCCATCTACCTAGTAGTCGATGTGCAAGCCCCCTCCCTACTCATGGATGTGTAATATTCGCTGTTGGCACACCCTGTCCCACCCATCCTACTAGCGATAAGTACAACTTAGTATGTTGTTTGAGCCAACTGCCTAGTAGTTCATGTGCAACTCCTTCAACGACGGAGCTTAGTTGAGACCTGCAGGGGCCATACCCCCTAGCCTTAATACAAAACCTGAAGAAAATTTTTGGGGTGTTGTTTACATTTGAACCCTTTTTAGCTTTACCCCCCCCCCCCCCCCCCCCCCCCAAAAAAAACCAACCATATTTTGTTCCTCGCCCCCCTGAACATCTTGTCTAGCTCCACCACCGAACTCCTTACCTTCCCTACTTGAGGATCTGTAATTTTAGTTGGTGGGGGCAATAGTCAAAGTTGCACATAGTCTACTAGGCAGTTGGCAGGGGCAACAGACTAAATTGCACCTCTCACTTGCAAAAGATAGTTGAATGGTAAAAACTGCACATCCATGAGGGTAGTGAAAAGTTGCATATAAGCGGGGTGCAAAAGTTACACATCTCAATACCAGGGGTAGTTTGGATGAGTGTTGGTAGAGGAAACTACACATCGACAGGGTACGGGGGAAACTTGCACATCACTGTTAGGCAGTTGGATGGGGCAGCATCCGAAGGCCGAAGCGGCACATCCACTGCTAGGCAGTTGGCCGATGCAGCAAACAGTGAAAACTGCACATCCACGAGCAAGGGAGAAGTTGCACATCGACTACTAGGCAGTTGGCCTGGGCAACAGACGAAGTGTCACATCTCACTGCTAGGGGGTAGTTTGGGATGGAGGTGCCATCGATGAAAATTGCACGTTCACGGGTAGGGAAAAGGTTGTACATCGACTTCAGTTAGTTGCACATCGACTACTACATAGTTGGATCTGACAGGGACTAAATTGCACAAAAAAGTTCGTCGACATATATCCATGCAGGTCTAGCTTCGAAGAGCACGTCGCGACGATTCCAACAATGAAAACAAATCTTAATTTTAATGCACAGTTTGGGAGTTATGCCTTTTGAATTTTGAAAATCTGAATTAAATGCACAACAAAACAGAAGCATGCACCATAGGATGACCGTGGGAGCATCCAATGGGTCATGAAAAAAAAGAAATCAGGTAGAAACACTTTCCTAATTCTGGAAGGGGACAAAAGGTTTTCTAAAATGACCGGCTGCCCGATTTTTTTATTAATAATAAATAATAATACTGTAATTCCGAAACTAGTAATGGTAGATCGAATTTTGAAAAATAGGAAGGACGCCATGATTAGTAGCGTCCAGGCCTGGTCGCTATTGCAAACCACGTCCACACCTGTACGCTATTCTTAAGAGCGTCCTGTGTTTGGTTCATCGTGGCCCAAAAACTCCTCGCCCTTGTCCGGCCTAAGGGCAACTTCGATGACCTAAAGTCAACTCCAACGTGGCGACCCAGACCGACGCAGATTATGTTCGTTCTTTGTTCGTTTGGATCGGTTAGGCGGGGCGTGCACGATATAAGACGGCAACGTTCTCGTCCACGACCACACCCAAGCAGCGGCCATGGCTCCTCCACACGCTCGGACGCGGGTCGTGCTGGTGGCGGGGGCCACATTGGCCTCAACTTCGGCTGCCGATTCGGCCAGCACCGGTGCATGGCCAGACCACCTGGCGGGCTCCACACGCTAGGACTCCTTGATGGCCATCCTTGTGGCCTCTTCGAGGGCCGTAATGTAGGCTTCCTTGGCTTCCTAATCCTCCCCCTTCACCACGCCCGGAGGTGATGGTGGAGCGGTGAGCGCGCGCGGTGCACCCTTGAAGCACGATCGACAACGCTGGTCGTGCTCGGTGCCGAACCACGCATCCCATTTCGGCAAATCCACTATATACGCTGGGTCGCGACAGAGGTCGGACAGGAATACAGGATGACAGTGGTGGATCTCCGTCAGCGTGTGCGGCCTGAGGCCGGCATGGCCGGCACCGGAACCCTATCGGGGTTGAGGTGCCACCCGTGCGGCAGGTTCACATCGGGCTACGGTACCGGCACACCATGCTTCGAGAAGTACTGGCAGTGGTGCACCGACACGTAGAGGCGAAAGCGCAACCTCCGACTCAAAATCGACTTATCTGTTCTCATAAAGTAGCCAATTACCAATTGTATTTTCCAAGAGTAACAACCCAGTCACCTATACGAGGTACAATGTACACTTGTAACCATTGAATAAATTGTATAGAAGGCCAAACAAAGAAGATTCAGTGAGGCCGTGGAACAACTCACATGCTCCAACCATCGGTCGAGTGGATGATCCTAATGATGAGCGAATGATCCTAATGACAAGCGGCCAGTGAGAAGATGTTGCTCCTGTGATGATTGGTGATGTCCGTGATAGAGCTTGCTTACCACCCAGCGAGGTAAGTGTTAGGAATAAGCAACTTGTATTCCCATGAGGCCATAGGCCGATATATATACATGTACAGGTGTGGTACATATGCAGGAAACCCCTTATACTACGGGATAAATACAAAGGGGTATACATGACTTATATTATAACTCTAACACCCCCCCTCAAACTCATGGTGGAGGAACAACACTGAGTTTGGAGAGATAAAAGCCATGTTGTGCTCTAGTCTGGGCCTTCGTCAGGAAATCCGCCAACTGTAACTCGGAAGGCACATACTGAAGAGCAACGACCTGATCCTGCACAGCAGCGCGCACATAGAAAGCATCAACACCAATATGCTTGGTGAGCTCATGCTTCACAGGATCGCGCGCAATGCTAATAGCACCTGTACTGTCAGATAAGAGCATAGTCGGTGTAGTGACAGAAACACCAAAGTCCTGAAGTAACCACCGTAACCAAGTCACCTCTGCCGTCAAAAGAGCCATAGCTCGCAACTCAGCCTCAGCACTCGAACGGGAAACTGCAATCTGTTTCTTCGTCTTCCAGGCAATGAGAGAACCGCCAAGAAAAACACAGTAAGCAGAAAGCGAACGGCGATCAGAAGGATCACTAGCCCACGTAGCATCCGCAGAATCAGTAAGTTGACCGGCAGAAAACAGATTCATGGTAAGGCGAGGAACATGAGCAACATCAGGAACAGAATAAGAAGGAGTGGAAAGATGGCCTCTACTAGCAACAGAAAGTGGAGTACCATCAGCAGTGAAGACATGAACAGGAGAATCCAGCGAGCGAAGAGAGGACAAAGCGAAAGAATGAGAAGACATATGAAAAGAAGCTCCAGAGTCCAGAACCCATGGGAATGTACCTGACTGTGTAGAGGGCGGGTGCTCAGTGCGGGAAGCATCAGTCACAGAACCAGCAGTACCCGTCGAGGAAGAACCTGAAGCCGCGAGCAGACGCTTAAGTCTCAGAATATCCTGCTCAGTCAAAGCAATGGCTGAAGCTGGCGAGGGAGATGACGCAGTCCCTGATGATCGCGCCTTGCGCAGGTGTTTCCGCTTGGTGTAGCACTGGGACTCAATATGACCATCATTGTTGCAGTAGTCACAATGTGAACGGGGGCGACCTGAGCCTCCAGAAGAAGTGGGCAAGAGCGGCGGAGCACTCGAGCGAGAATGGGGCGGTGCAGCAGGTGGAGTGGAAGAAACCCGAGTAGCGAGCACAGAGGGAACCTCCAGCAAACCAGCACCACGTAGGCGAGTCTCCTCAGCACGAATCTCTGAAAGCGCCTCCATGAGAGAAATACGGCCACGAGCAAGCAACTGAGCACGCCGGGGCTCAAACTCCTTACGGAGCCGAGACAGGAACTCGTAGACACGATGAAACTCCAAATCGGCCTGGACAGCCTGGCAGCAGGGGCAAGTACGACAACCAGCACTGCGGAGAGAATCAAGCTGGCGCCAGATGGCAGAACTCTGTGCATAAAAGTCATCAACAGTAGAGTCACCCTGCTGAAGAGCATGCTCCTGACGAACCACAGAAAGGTATAAGGCATCACCAGAGGGCTCATAGCGCTGACGAAGACAGGTCCACATCTGGAAGACAGTAGGAAGACCCAGAAACTCAGAAGCAAACTGAGGCAGAACACTAGCAGTGAGAACAGCTGCAGCACGAGCATCATCATCAAGCCACTGGGTGTAAACAGACAAGGCACCATGATACGTCTGAAGAGCCTCCTCATAAGCCAAAGCCCTCTCATCATAGGCACGATCAGCAGCCTCATCAGCAATCTTAGCCGCATCCTTGGCGGCCTGATTAGCATCCGGAGGAAGAACCAGGGGAGTCGGCGGAGTAGGGGCCACCGGAGGAATCGGACGGGGCGGACAACAGACCTCGCCAGAAAGAACGCCCCAGAGACGGATGCCACGCATGTGAATGCGCATGAAGCCAGCGAACTCGGTGTAGTTAGTACCATCGAAGATCACCGGACAGCGAGGGACAGCAACATAGCCCGACGCAGCAGACATTTTTTTTGAAGAGACCCGACGGCAGGCGGAAGACCACGGGAGACCACGGGCCTGCAGGAGTCGCCGGCGAGAGATGCAGCAGGCACTGGAGATTCACCACGTGAAGCCAAAGCAGTGCGGGAGCAGCACACTAGCACAACGTCAAGGCATCAGCACATACACGGCCAAACAGGAGCTAGCTTGCACGGGCGGCGACTGGATCCCACGAGCGGACGTACAAGCAGCGGATCGATCTGACAGGCGCCGGCTGCTGGACAAGCCAGACTCCTGCGGGAGGAGAGCGGGTAGATCAGGAGGGCAGCGGCCGGATCCACGGGTGAACGCAGCACGCCGACAGGCAGACCGAGCGGGGTACACGGCGCGTGACGAGGAGACCTTCGGGCGAGGATGCTTCGGCCGGATCGGAACAGGGCAGCCGGGATCTAGCACGAGTTGCGGCGTGCGAAAAAGAAACCCTAGAGCTCTAATACCATGTTAGGAATAAGCAACTTGTATTCCCATGAGGCCATAGGCCGATATATATACATGTACAGGTGTGGTACATATGCAGGAAACCCCTTATACTACGGGATAAATACAAAGGGGTATACATGACTTATATTATAACTCTAACAGTAAGAAGCGACGGCTGCAGGCGTATTAGGGTTTATAGGTCATGAAACCTCTAGCCATCAGACGAAAACGACTCGGTTGAGCCTAATCAGAGCACCAATCGAAGGGAGTGACTGGACGCCATCCGTACTAGCGTCCATACCTGGCCGCAGTTAGCAATAGAGTCCATCCTGGACGCTGTTATTCCTGGCGTCCTTCCTATTTTTACAATTTCCACCGGCCCTTTACCAGTTTCGGAATTACAGAATTATCATTTACTATTAATTAAAAAATCGGAGCACAGTTTACTATTATCATTTACAGAATTACGGAATTATCATTTACTATTAATTATCATTTACTATTATCATTTACCAGTTTTGGAATTACAGAGTTATCATTTACTATTAATTATCATTTACAGAATTATCATTTACCAGTTTCGGAATTACAGAATTTTCACCGGCCCTTTATCTTAATTTTAATGCACAGTTTGGGAGTTATGCCTTTTGAATTTTGAAAACCTGAATTAAATGCACAACAAAACAGAAGCATGCACCATAGGATGACCGTGGGAGCATCCAATGGGTCATGAAAAAAAGAAATCAGGTAGAAACACTTTCCTAATTCTGGAAGGGGACAAAAATTAAGTTTTCTAAAATGACCGGCTGCCCCAGAGCGCTAGTAGGCAGCCATTTGCCCGCTAGACGCATCCAATATGGAGTATCTAATACAATTTTGCATGTCAATTTTTTTCCATGCCAGCAATACAAAAGTTTCCATGCCACCAACACAAATTTTGCTACATCACTTGCAATATGTTTTTTTCCTTTTATTGCCGTCATGTGTACTACTCAATGAAACTACTTATCATGATGGATCAAATGATCTAAATCTCGTATTGCGAATGTTGATATATTTTTCTAAAAATTCGGTCAAACTTGCACTCGTTTGACTTTTGAAAAAACAAATACATCTTATATAAAGGAATGGAGGGAGTATTAGATATTTGTGTTTTTTATAATTGGCATGATAGTTTAAGATTTCGACATCTTCTAAACATGGATCGCAGTGATGGTAAATTTTGACATTGAACATGGCAATTTTTTATGTTATATGGCTTTTTTCGATCTTAACCATGGCAGTTTTATTTTAAACACCATAGCAAATTATTTTACATTCCATGGCAAATCCTTTTTGTTACGTACCATGGAAAATTTATTTCTCTAGCCATGTCAAATACCATGGCAATTTTCCACATTTCCCATGGTTCAGGGATCAAACGAACATGGCAAATCTTTTTTTAAAGATCACGGGCAAATTTTATTAGTAAATAGTGCCATTTGCATCTTGGTTGCATTATAAAAGTGCTGGGGTTCGCAAGTATTTTGAGTAAACTCATGCAAATATGTATAACCCAAACCATGATCTAGTGAAAATACATATCAACTATCGTACAATTTTTTGTAAAGTTGCCATGTGACCATCAGAAACATTTTTTGCTTAACACAAACAGTGCAGAAGCTAGTGTTTGGCAAATTTAACTATCATCGCGAGAAAGGCCAATTTTGTCACACATGGCAATTTGCTATGATTTTCATTAGTAATTTTGAAAGTTGCCATGCGACCTTTTTTCCACAAATACACACACTTTTCCATGTCCAGTGAGATTTTTTCCCCTAATTTTGACATGTAACCGTACATTTTTTACATATATTTATGAAACTTGCATGTTCTATAGTACAAAATTCTCAAAACTTGCCGTGCAACCATTACATATTTTGACCTAGTTTTTTCATGTGTAAGTAATTTAAATTTCTAAAATTTATCATGTGGCCATTTTACAAATTTTCCAACCTTTTGCTTGATTTAGGTAAATTAATCTTCTAATTGACATGTGGACCAATACAAATTTTCCAACCTTACTGCTTTTAGAGTAAAATGTTCTTAAAATTGTCATATTACCCTTTACAACATTTTCCTATTTTTTCGTTGATTTTAGGATTGAAAAACTATATCTAGATTTTCGATGTAACTAATTTTAGATATACAAATTTTGTCAAGCTTGTTTGCCATGTTAAAAATAAAAAACTTTCTACATTTGCCATAATTGTTAGCGGCCACTTAGGTAGAACTCCTAAATCAATTTTTCCAAAGTTGTCATGGAACATTGCAATTTTTTAGAGCCATGCCAATTTTTTGTTGCTCTGCATCATTGCAAATTTCTATACATTTTTGTTCTGCTCCTATGGAAAATTTAGCTTTAAAAAACTTTTCTAAATCATGTCAATTATTTTTTAGAGCCATGTTTAATGTTCTCATAGGAATTCTAGAGTTTTTTTCTCTCACATATGGTAACTTTTTTGCAAATACGCAGGTGCTAGACCATGGCAAAATTTTACATCATGCAAAATTTTATATATTTTTAATATTTTTTGTAATGTACCATGGCAATTATTTGTTGTGTAGGTATTCCTTTTCAGTTTGAGCAGGACAAATTTAGGACGCCGATAACTGCCACACGTGTGGTACAAATGGACACCCGACGACACGAGTCGGGTGGTCAGGAAACAGCCCACACGGCCCTGTGTGGGTGAACATTCGAACTGTTCACACGTTCAGACGCAGCTACTTTGTGTCACACGCCGAGCCAACAACAACTCACTCCCACCCCGCACGTGTGGCACGAAGCAATTCCACCCTGACATTGTTTTATGGCAATTTTGGTTACCCCGGGGTGGCAACTTTAGTTGTAAAGCATGGAAACTTCTCTGTTTCGTTTTTTGGGGGGTTTCGTTCGGGTTAACTATATTTTCCATGTCTAATTAACAGTAGTTGCCACGTGTTGTCAAACCATAGTTGTCACGTGTGGTTAACTAGTTGTCATTGTGGTCAAACCATAGTTGCCATGTATGGTAAAAACATAGTTTTCATGTGTGATTAACTAGTTGCCACATATGCACATCAGTAGTTGTCGTCTATCGCCGTGTGAGGGTCGTGTGGGCAAAGAGCAGTTTCGCCTACACGTTCGGGCGAGCCTCCTGTGTGCCGTTCGGGCGAGGTACGCCCACACGTGTGGCACTAAATGATAACGCCCACATGATGCTGGGTGCTTACGTTGCTCTCCACCCAAATGGCAACTGCTTCAACTTCGTGCAAATGGATCGAATGGCATCGAGTGCGTGTGGGCGTTATCATTTGGGAAAATTATTGTACTTACCAACGCATTTTTATTGTAGAAACAATGGTAAATTATCCTTTTTTTCTGAACTTACCATGTCAAACTTATCTGTTTATATTGTGGAAAATTCTTTTTTACATAACATACGACAAAGGTCCTATATTTTTTGCCGTATCAAACAATGCAAGCATGTTTTTTCCCAGCCTTTTCTGCCACGCTTCTTTACTTAGCAGATTTTCTCAAATTTCACATGGAATTTGGCAAATTTATTTTATGTAGCTTTTTCAATCATAATCATGGAAAATTAGTTCAATAGCATGGCAATTTATCTGAGCATACCGTGGCAAATTTTTTTGGGGGGGGGGGGGGGGGGGGGGGGGGAGGGGCTCTAGTGCTCATGATGGTAGGATGGTAACTTAAAAAAGATTTGTACATCATGGACAATAATTAGAAAAAGTCTAAGTCACATGGCACATTACAAAAAATTAAGTGTTTGATATTTGTTTTTAAAATTTCACGACACTTCCATTGTATAGATCATGAAAATTTTAGTGTATGAATCATGGCAACTTTTAAATTGTGTTATATATGAATTCGCTGCGTTTGTACTCTTTCACGGTAGTTTCATTGTTAGGGACATGGCAAGTTTATTATACCTACCATGAAAATTTTATTTGTGAAAATACTCACGGTAAATTTGGTTCTTACTATCATGCCAAATTTATTTACTGTGGGAAGGACTTCTTAAAAATTTCTCTCCATGCTGTTTTATTTCGCCAAAAAATCACCAAAACGCCCGCTGCCCCCAAATCCCCACCCCGGCCTGCAATTCATTCCAATCGCCCGTGCGCCGCCCCAAATCGCCATCGCTGCCCCCAAATCGCCCGAGGCCGCCGGTCGGAGCCCACCGGTCGGTCTCCTCCGCCACCACATCTTCTCGCCGTCGCACCGTTCCTCACCTCACCACCGCCGCGCCGTTCTTCTCCTCCTCTTGTGCTCGCTGCCACCTAGGGTTTCGGTGGTGCTCGCCTCGCTGTCGCGTCGTTCTTTCCCCTCAATTGCCGTGCCTTTCTTCTCCTTTGGATTGTCGTGTTGCTACTCTCCTTCTCCCCTGGTCGTCGGCGGCTAGGGTTTCGGGGGTGCTTGCCTCCCTTCGTCGTCACATCGTTGCTCCTCTTCCCACCGCGTCGTTCCTCTCCAAGCCGTGTCGACCACCACCGCCGTTGGCTTCCAAAGGTAACATTTTTTTCTGAATTTCTTTGTTGTTCTTATATTTTCACGCTTGACCTGTTGTTGCTGATGCTGCTACTGTTGATGTAGTTGTTCTTCCTTGAGCTCCTCTGTCGTGTGGGTTCTGATCATCGCTGAGCTCCTCTGCCGTTCCACTGCTCTTCTCTGCGTCGGCTGGTGAGCTCCGCCTACCCTGCTGGTGGTGGTCATTTTTGTATGCACTTGTTGTTGCTGGTGGTGGTCGTATGCCGCTGCTACTTCTATACTGTTAGTGTAGTGCTAATTAGCTAGTGTACTGCTGGTGTTGCTACTTGCTACTGCTTAGGTAGCTAGTGTAGTGCTAATTAGCTAGTGTACTATTGTAGTGTTGCTGCCTGCTACTACTGCTTGTGTAGCAATTTAAGCTGTTAATTAGTTGTTGCCTATTGCTACTGCTTGTGTTGGTGCTTGCTGTTGTTGTATGATGCTTGACATGTTGTTGTTGTTGCTACCGCTGCTACTATTGTTAATTAGTGGCAGCTGCTGTTAACAAAAATATGACCCACTACTTGCTGTTGTTGTATTCTTTCAATATATGACCCAGTGTGTCGGATGTTTTCAAATATATGACCCACTGCTTGATGTTGTGTTGTTGTTGTTGTTTTTAGCAAGTTTTGTTTATATAGGACAAGGTCTATCGATGCGTTGAAATTTATTTGCTCTCTTATGCTCATAGATATTGTTGTAGGTAACTTTTGGTTTATATAGTCTCAATGGTTGTGCTTAGTTCATGCCTCTAGCTTCTACTTGTTTTGGGTATGCATCACTATTAGGTATGTAGTGTGTTGACTTTCATTCCGATGGTGCTTTCTTTTGAAAGAGATGAGAGTAACAGATGAGATGCTCTTGAAGGAAGGATACCGGTTGTTCGTAGGTGGTCGGTCTTTCGCGTCCTCCTCCTCTGAGACCTTGGTAGAGCAGGGGGAGGACGGAAGGACCCACCTCATCGACGGTCGAAATAACATTGAGAGATGAGAGATGTTATGGGAGGAAAGACACCGCTGTTGTCGTAGGTGGTCGTTGCTCCTCATCCGTTGATGTGAGACATTGGTAACGCAGCAAGGGATGGGAGTAACGACCGTCACCGACGGTCGAAATATACAGGCAAGTAGTGCCCCACCATACATATATATATACCACCACTTGAGATGTGAGAGTTATTGAAGCGAGCATCGATGGAATGAAAGTCAACCCACATGAAGAGTTGTTGTGTATTATTCATTTAGTTTTGAACTTAGCAAAATTAAATTTTATATCGACACTGTTGTCGCATGACACTCGTGTGGGAGGATGGCGCCGCGCCGCCCTCCCGTGACCGGGTTTTGTGGTGTTCGACGTCGTGACTCGGGTCGCTACGCCGCTGAGATCACCTGCGATGGTGATCGGTTGTGGCTTGGCACGTTCGACACCCCGTAGATGTAAATTGGTTGCACTACTGGAATCAGGGATTTTGCCGTCTGCCAGTTCTTTGCCGTCTGCTTGCAGACGGCAAAGAAGGTCTTTGCCATCAGCTACCAAACAACAGACGACAAAGAATTAGCAGACGGCAAAGAAGGTCTTTGTCATCTGTTATTTCTTTGCCGTCTCCTGGCAGATGGCAAAGAATCTTTGCCATCTGCCAGCGGACGGCAAAGAAGTGCCAGCGGACGGCAAAGAGGGGGGCTATCTTCGGATCTGACCAGTGGATCTCATTTTCCCCCGATGGGCCGAAAGAAGCGCATCCCCCCACCAAACCCTCCTCACATCCGCCCGCCGGCGCCCTCCTCCGCCTCGCCGATGCGCTGGGGTCGCCGCTCCTCCTCCGCGCCCACGGCACCGTCCACTCCCGCGCCGCCGCCGTCCTCACCGACCCCGACCAGCTCCGGGCCGAGCTTCGCAACCGCGCCTCTGCTCTCCTCCGGCCGGCGCGCCACTGCGCCTCATCTCCTCCAGCCGGAAGGGTACCCAACGCCGCCACCCCCCCCCCCGCCCTCCACCCATCCACACACCCGGCTCTCCCGGCTCGGCGCGTGCCACCGTGACCTGCGGGAGGCCCGAGCTCGAGCTCGCCGGCGACGACGACGCACCGCACAGGGTCCCTCCCTACTTCTCCCCATCGATTCCTCTCTCCTTCGCTCCTTCCTTCTGTCCCCCATTCCAATAGACTTATTTTTGCTTTGATTTAGATCAGCAGGAGCTCTCCCCCTCTCCAGATCCATGCACGGCGACGACCAGGACCCCACGCTCAAGCCCCACGAGCTGGACGAGGTCGACAGCGAGGTCATCTGCCCTGCCCACCATGATTTCCCATAGAACAAGAAGGTCGACCCTCTCGCTCTATTTTCTTTTCTTTCCAAATGATTGCTGCCGTGCTCTTGGATAATTCTCTAGGGGCTCTCAAATTTTCTTGGACTGGACCTGATGCAAAAAACGTGGCCACTTTGTTTCCTGATACTCGCAGGTTACAGCCATCGATAGACTAGCATCACTGGCTATTTTGTTTCTCTTCTCTCACTGTGTGAGCACTAGCAGTGTAGAATTTGTGAGAGCTGCTACTTAGTTAAGCAACTACTAGTTTAATAAGTAAATGTCCATGAGATGCTCCTGTTGGTTCCTTTGATTTTTGTTGTTTATGGATGGAAAGTAATTCATTCATCTCACTAAATCGATTGGGCAAGAGTTGATTATTTGTTAACTAGGCCTGCTATTACACTGCTTCTCTGTTATATAATATGTGCAAACTTTCTATTTGTTATGTGGTGAAAATAGCCATCATATTTATTTCCACACAATCAAGTTGATGAAAATTATGCCACGTGAATTTTCATGCTATTGTACCAAGATGAGGGTGCTGCTTGTTGCCATGGAATGCTTAGTTTGATCCCACTTGTTATCAGCAAATAAATATACGTGTTTTATTTTTGTACAAAGATGAGGGTGCTGCTTGTTCCTACAAGATGTTCAGCTTAGCTTTAAATACAGTAAATTTGGATACTGGAAATGTTATATGACTCTGTTCTCCATGTATCCAGCATTATCCATGTTGCTCTTGACATTCATGCTTTATGAACAAGTAGAACACACCTGACAAGACAGCTGTCAATGAATGCTATGAGGTTTAGGAGAGACTTTGTGGATGTTTTTGCCTGTTACCACGTGTTGGCCACTAGAACAAGTAGACATTTTAGATGGCCCTTTTTTGTCTGTACGTTGTGTATGTCATCTGTTAGAACTGGGATTGTTTTTGGTTTTGGCCTTGATAATACTAACTCTACCCTTTAGTTCAATCAGTTTCAAGGCCGCTCTTTTGCTCTCCACAATTCAGCCCTCTATTTTCCTGTTTGAAAAAGATGTGCTTATGTCATTGTGTTTGTTGAACTGTACAGCATAACAACAGTGGAGTGACTTGCAGGTGCCTCATGTGGATTTTATGGCTTAAGCCAAGAGGAGAAAGAAAGGGCTCTGCATATGAAAAGATACCAACATTATTGTTTCCATGAAATTGGTAATATATGTGGCATGTGTTTGCTTATCTTTTCTGCAAGAGCAACTTGTGTCCTGAGACCTTCTAGTGGTACCGAGACCCATAAAAAGAAATTGTCTTCTTGCATGATCACTTACTGAAAATAGGGACAATCAGCTTTACTTCTGAGTACTTAGAAGTAGTTAAGTTATCTAAGTTATTATGGGTACTGTTACAATGTGCTTGTATTGAACCATCTATCCAAGTTTATTACTAACTCTATATGTGCTTCTCTGCACCTATGCTTGCCTGTATATCTATTTGCTTTATGGACATGACTCTTGTGTTTGTTTGCTTGTTGTACTGTGATAATTGCAATGCTTATTTAGCGACAAAATTTGCTCTTAATGTACTGTTGCAGGATCTGGATATCTCTCAAAATTTAGTACTTTCTGGTGTTGACTCTTAGTGTTTTTGTTATGCAGGTTGGAAGAAAAGAAGAAGATCCAGAGAAGATCTTAGTAATAAGATAGTTTTTAGGAAAATAGATATTTAGTTTTAGGTCATTTCTTCTAATTTCAGATATGGAGTGCTTGTCTTTAGTTTTTGTTTTGACTTTGTGAAACTTGCTAACTATGGATGAAACTGTGTAATATTGATGAAACTATGTATATGTATGGATGAAACTTGCTACTATTGGTAACATGTGTTGGATATGCTATATTGGTACTATGTATGGATGAAACTTGCTACTATGTATATATATGTGTGTTTGATTTTCTGTGAAAATGAATGGGTATAAGAAGAAACAGAATTAATGCCTATTTGGTCTCTTTGCCATATGCCAGCAGATGGCAAAGAGCCTGCAGTCTTTGCCGTCTGCTGGCAGACGGCAAAGACTCCAGGCTCTTTGTCGTCCGCTCCAGACGGCAAAGGCACTTTGCCGTCAGCCGCCCGGAAGCAGACGGCAAAGTAGCTCTTTGCCGGACCTTACTTTGCCGGAGCCTTTTGCCGTCCGCGGCTGACGGCAAAGGCCTTTGCCGTCCGCCGTTCATGCCTTTGCCGTCCGCCGTGGCAGACGGCAAAATAGCTGATTCCTGTAGTGTTCCTAGTAAAAATGCTCCTATTGATCTTAATGATCTGCCTTTGTCTACTTTGATTGAGCAAAATAGTGGCCCCGTAGATGTGAATTTTGTCTCACGAAACAATTTTAATAACAATGCTTATAGAGGTAATTTAATCCTAGGCCTTTTCCTGAAAATTCCTCTAATAATTATGGCAATTCCTATGGTAATTCTTCTTACACTAATAATAGAAACCCCTCTGATCTTGAGAGTAATATTAAAGAATTTATCAATGCTCAAAAGGTTTTCAATACTACGATAGAAGAAAAATTGAGTAAACTTGATGATATGTCTAGAAGTATTGATAGAATTTCCCATGATGTAGAAAATTTAGAGATTAAAATTTTTCCACCTAAGGTTGATGTTAATGAATCAATTAAAGCTTTATATGTTTCCATGGATGAAAGTAAGAAAAGAATCGCTATGCTTAGAGCTAAAAGAGAATTTCTAGAAAGAGCGTTTTCGACTGATTGCTTTCATAGTAATGATGAAGATCTTAAAATGATTGGTGTTTCTTCTATTGATTCCTTGTTTAGTAATATTAAAATTGATGATAAAGGGACTGAAGAAGAGTCAGTTTTAGCTAGAAGGCTTCCCCATAATTCAGAGGGTGGAAATCTTGTTGAAAAAATTGATAAAAGTCGGTTTGGAGAGGTCAAAACTTTAACTAGTGACGTGCCCACTCTTTTGGATTATGAAGACTTTAATTATGATATTTGCTCTTTGATTGAGTGTATTTCTTTGTTGCAATCCATGTTAAATTCACCCAATGCCTATGAACAAAATAAAGTTTTTACTAAACATATTGTAGAAGCATTGATGAAAGCTTTAGAAGAAAAGTTGGGTTTAGAGATTCAAATTCCTAGAAAATTATATGATGAGTGGGAACCTACCATTAAAGTCAAGATCCAAAATTATGAGTGCTTTTCTTTATGTGATTTAGGTGCTAGTGTTTCCACAATTCCGAAATCTCTATGTTATGTGCTTGATTTTACCAATATTGAAGAGTGTTCTCTTAATTTGCACTTGGCGGATTCAACTATTAAAAAACCTTTGGGAAGAATTAATGATGTTCTTATTCTTTCAAATAGGAATTATGTGCCCATAGATTTTATTGTTCTTGATATTGATTGCAATCCGTCTTGTCCTATAATACTAGGTAGAGCGTTTTTACGAACTATAGGTGCCGTGATTGATATGAAAGAAGGGAATATTAAATTTCAATTTCCATTAAGAAAGGGTATGGAACACTTCCCTAGAACTAGAATTAAGCCACCATATGAATCAATCATGAGGGCAACCTATGGAGCAAAAATCAAAGATGACAATACTTGAATTTATGTATTATGCCTAGCTAGGGGCATAAAACGATAGCACTTATTGGGAGGCAACCCAATGAATAAAATATTTTTTCTCTTTTTATTTCTGTTTTTGTGTGTTCACACAATTATGCTACTGTTATGATTGTGTTTTTATGTTTTAATTAGTGTTTGTGCCCTGTGAAGCCTTTAGGATCCTGTTGGGTGATAGTTGATTTGATCTTGTTGGAAAACAGAAACTTTTGCGCCCAGTAGCAGAATTGTTAAAAATGACAGAAGCATGATAAAATTATGAATTTGTTATAAAAGATTGATATACAAATTGCCTGCATTTTCCTAATTGTTAAGAATTTTTGGAGTTATAGAAGTATGGTCAAAGTCCAGATTACTACAGACGTTCTGTTTTTGACAGATTCTATTTTCATTGCATTGTGTGCTTATTTTGATGAATCTATGGACTATTTCCGGGGGTGTAAGCCATGGTAAAGTTAGAATACAGTGGGTATAATGCAATAATAAACTATGAATGGGTTTGCAACAGTACTTAAAGTGGTGATTTGCTTTATTATACTAACGGATCTCACGAAGGTTTTGTTGAGTTTTGTGTGATTGAAGTTTTCATGTTTTGGGTGAGACCACGATGGATGAAGGAATAAGGAGTGAAAAGAGCCTAAGCTTGGGGATGCCCATGGCACCCCAAGATAATATTCAAGGAGAACCAAGCAACTTCCGGGGCATCCCCTCTTTCTTCTAGCAACCATCGGTAATTTTACTTGGAGCTGTATTTTTATTCGTCACATATCATGAGTTTTGCTTGGAGCGTCTTGTATTATATGAGTCTTTGCTTGCTTTGCTTTTTAGTTTGCCACAAATATCCTTGCTGGACACACCTATTTGAGAGAGTCATAATGATGCTATGATTTGTTAAAATTGCTCTATGTGCTTCACTTAAATTTTTTGAGCTATGGAATTGCTCTAGTGCTTCACCTATATCTTTTTTAGCACGGTGGTGCTTTAATTTTTGAAGAAATACTCTCATGCTTCACTTAGATTAATTTGAGAGTTAGTAATTTTTTAAGAAATTCTCTCATGCTTTACTTATATTATTTTGAGAGATGAAAATTGTTATGCTCATGTCCTTCACTTAAATTTATTTGAGAGCTTCTTATAAGCAAAGGTAATATATGAAATTAGTCCCAGAGTGATAGATATCCAAGGGGGAATATGTTAGGCAACATTCCACATCAAAAAATTTGTTTGTATCATTTACCTACTCGAGGACGAGCATGAATTAAGCTTGGGGATGCTGATACGTCTCCAACGTATCTATAATTTTTTATTATTCCATGTTGTTATATTATCATTCTTGGATGTTTTATATTCATTTTATAGCAACTTTATATCATTTTTGGGACTAACATATTGACATAGTGCCAAGTGCCAGTTGATGTTTTTTGCTTATTTTTTACTTCGCAGAATCCATATCAAACGGAGTCCAAACGCAGTGAAACATTTTGGAGATTTTATTCTGCCTAGAAAACAACTTGGGAGCCAAGGAAGTGCAGGAGGAGAGGCCTGTGGGGCTCACAAGGCACCAGGGCACGCCAGAGGCCCCTGGCGTGGGGCCCACGGGTGTCCTCTCCACCGCCTCTCAGCTCTATAAATAATCAAATATTCTAGAAACCCTAGGGGAGTCGACGAAAACAATTCCAGCCGCCGCATGTTCCAGAATCACGAGACCCAATCTAGAGCCCTATTCCAGTACCTTGCCAGAGGGGAAACGATCACGGAGGGGTTGATCATCCTCATTGGTGCTCCTCCGATGATGCGTGAGTAGTTTACCACAGACCTACGGGTCCGTAGGCAGTAGCTAGATGGCTTCCTCTCTCTTTTTGATTCTCAATACAATGTTCTCCTCGATTTTCTTGGAGATCTATTTGATGTACTGACTTTTTGCGGTGTGTTCGTTGGGATCCGATGTATTGTGAGTTTATGATCAGATCTATCTATGAATATTATTTGAGTCTTCTTTGAACTCTTATATGCATGATATTTATAGCCTCGTATTTCTTCTCCGAAACTTTGGTTTGTTTGGCTAACTAGATTGATTTTTCTTGCAATGGGAAGAGGTGCTTTCTGATGGGTTCGATCTTGCGGTGCTTATTCTTAGTGACAGAAGGAGACATGACACACATGTATCATTGCCATGAAGGATAAAAATATGGGGTCTATTCCTACATGAATAGATCTTGTCTACATCATGTCATCGTTCTTACTGCATTACTTCGTTTCTCCATGAACTTAATACACTAGATGCATGCTGGATAGCAGTCGATGTGTGGAGTAATAGTAGAAGATGCAGGCAGGAGTCGGTCTACTAATCTTGGACGTGATGCCTATATACATGATCATTGCCTTGGATATCGTCATAATTATTTGCTCTTCTATCAATTTCCCAACAGTAATTTGTTTACCCACCGTATGCTATTTTCTCGAGAGAAGCCACTAGTGAAATCTACGGCCCCTGGGTCTATTTTCTATCATATTGTTTTCAGATCTGTTATTCCAAAAATCCAAAAAAAACATTGCTGCATTTTTTTTTATTTTTTGTGTGTTTTTCCTAGATTTATTTATCCAATCTCATACAATTTAATCTATCTCAATACCGCGGAGGGATTGACAGCCCCTCTTACGCGTTGGGTTGCAAGTATTTGTTATTTGTGTGCATGTACTGTTTACATAGTGTTGCTTGGTTCTCCTACTGGATTGATAACCTTGGTTTCATAACTGAGAGAAATACTTACCATTGTTATGCTGCATCATCCTCTCCTCTTCGGGGAAATACCAACACAGATACAAGCAATCAAGATGCTACTATGGGATCGCACCCATCACAAGTGTGGCAGTCGCTGGTTGAGGGGAGAGATGTGCTAACCCAAGTCTTATTCGAAAAATAGGTGACGGAAACTCAACACAAGTTTAGTGTCAGCGCTATGATTGCATGTGCTATTCTGAGTGGATCTTGTATTTCTTCTCCTTTGATGAACTGTCGCCGCTGCCACCAAAAATGCCAACTAGCAGTAGCTACCAATTCAGGAATATTTACTTGCTCTAGAAAGGACCGTTGGTAAGACTCATCACACAGCAAAAATTCCATAATTCATACCCTGGATCTGTCCACACGACTAGTAAAAGAAATATCTACTCCGATCCCGAGAGCTTCCTAGATCGCCTTTGCCCGCGCGTAGTGAAAAAGTAGATGAGCAATATCTTCCACGCCTGTATGGCACATCGGGCATTGGGAAGCGTTCGCAACATGACAATTGGCTAACACACTAAAGTAGGGTATAGCGTTATGTAGACTCCTCCAAACAAATTTTTTCACTTACCCGACACCCTTAGCTTCTACAGTTTCTGCCAGACTAGATGTGGCATCGAGTTATGGCGACCAACACCCAACCCATGCGCATCAAAATTATCTTCTCATTGTCTATAGTAGGCAGGCCGCAGAGGAAAAATCCCATTCTTTGTGAGATGTCATGCTATGAAATCATTTGTTTCCTCATGAAAAATAGGGATTTGAAGTATTCTATCCACATCAACTTGCCAGAAGTTCTCCCGTATTACTAGTTCATCCTATTCACCAGAAGTAGGATCAATTAGATCACTCCAAATGTCTATCTTTGCACCATTGTCCACTCTCCATATACACCCTCTTTTGAATGTTTGTATTCCTGCCCAGATGCCCTGCCAAACAAAAGATGACCCCTTCTTTAGAACACAGTTTATGAGATCGCATGGAGGGTAATACCTCGCTCTCAATGCATGGGCACGTAGTGAATCATAATTCTCAATCAACCTCCAGACTTATTTGGCTAACATGGCCAAAGTAAAGCTAGGCACGTCACAGAACCCCATACCTCCTCTCTCCTTTGGTACACACATTTTCCACCAGGCAAACAAGTGCATCCTTTTTTGGTTTTCCTCGTCGCTCCACCAATACTGCGACATGGCGTCAGTGATTCCTTTGCAAATTTTCTTGGGAAATTTGAACACACTCATCACGTATGTTGCGATGGCTTGGGCCACCGCTTTCAACAAAGCTTCCTTTCCCCCATATGAGAGGGTCCTTTCCTTCCAACCATTCACCATGGCCAAATTTCTTTTAATTGTATGCTTAAAAAAATCTACCCTGTCAACCCCGAACATAGAAGGGAGACCTAGGTATTTATCTAAGAGTGATTCATTCATGATATTCAGATTTTGAGAAACTTTTGCCTTTTCCTCCACATTCGTGTTTGGGCTAAAAATATGGAACACTTGGCCTCACTCACCATTTAACCGGATGCAGCACAATAGTCATCCAAAATCGCCCGCATGGTATTAGCATTTGCGACATCTGCTCTCGTGAGAATTAAGAGAGTCATCAGCAAATAATAAATGAGAAATCTTGGGAGGGTCCCTACACATCTGAACCCCAACCAAGTTGCCCAAATCCTCCTCATGATGAATAAGAGCAAAGAGACCTTCATCACATAGCAGGAACAGATAAGGAGTCAGGGGATCCCCTTGCCTAAACCCTCTCATGGGTGAAAACGGGAAAGTCTCATTTGAATTAAACCACACCTTATACTTCATAGATGTGATGCATAAAATGACCAGTTGGATCTATTTGTCATCAAAAACCAACTTGGACAAAATTGCCTTCAGGAAAACCCACTCATCGCGATCATGCGCTTTGTGCATGTCTAGTTTCACCGCATACATTCTGGTCTTCCCTTTCTTCCTCTTTTTCATCGTATGTAAGCACTCATACGCTACAATGACATTGTTTGTGATGACACGTCTAGGAATGAACGGACTTTGTGTTGGAGATATGCCCTAGAGGCAATCATGTATGATGATATTTCCTATGTGTTTATGAATAAAGATAGTCGTTGGGCATTATCAATGATGTGTATCAGCAAGTATGTGACTTGTTTGTGGGACTATGCATTGTATGATGATTGTCCTAAAAGGTCCCTAGTCGAAAGGGCTGTGTGGACGTGCAACCGACTAGACTAGCATATGACACGGTCGATGGCTTGGTCTCACTAGCCATGGAGCATTGGATGCTAACCGGATAATATGGACTTGGAAGGATCTGGTCAGATTCGACATAGTCGGATCCGAGTCGAGATAAGGTCCGAGTCGGACAGAGCCAACTATGAGATGCAGCGATATGTCAACTGTGAGTCTCTAGTACAACATACGTTCTATGTCCTAAGACCTGAGCTGGCACATGTACTCGGGATGGTGACATACCTGCTTTGGGCTGACCAAACGCTACTCCGTGACTGGGTAGTTACAAAGGTAGGTTTCAGGCTTGTCCAGACCCATGCCACGAGACATGGTCGAGCAAGATGGGATTTGCCCCTCCAATCAGGAGAGATATACTCTGGGCCCCTCGTGTGATCCGACCAGGATAAGCATGGTCATGCAACAAGGATTATGAGATAATCCAGTTTGTGGTCGGAATCACTGGAACGAGAAAGAGGCCGGGCTAGCACAAGGATGACAGACTCGCCTTGAGCCCGACAACATATATTGTGTGGCAAAAGGAATGGAAGTGTGATATACAGGTTCGCCAACCGGCTTCATTGTCTGCTTGGTGGTCGGCACGCCTTGCTAGAGGCCGCTACCAGCCGAGAAGGTCGGAGGTGATCCGACCTGCGACCAAGCCGACTTAAATCTAAGGGGTCACGCGCTTAAGGGAAGGAACCTGTGAGGCCGGATCGGACTCCACGAGTCAGATGTGATCCTACTCGGACTCGGATCCCGGCCGAACAGATTTTGGGCTTTAGGGTTCGTGCGAAGCCCAAGTGTTGAGCCCGCGATGGGCGCCTATATAAAGTGGAGGTGCGGCACACTCATGGGGTTGATCGCTTCGGCGCTGTCACTAGGGTTTGCATGTGTTGCGAATAGACACCTCCACTCGCCGCCGGTTGTGTGATCGGACCTAGCAGTCTGCCGCACGACGTTCCTCCTACATGCGCGGATACCGTTAGAGGCGGCGCACTTGCGCCGCTCCGGCGAACCTATACGAGGGATCCGACGACCGACTGTTCGAGGGAGATCGGACGAGGAGGAGACGAACCACGCGGACGCGCTGCCCCAACTCTTCTTCCGCTGCACGGCACTGCGCGTCTAGTGGTAACGATCTGTGATCCATTCCCCTAGCATGTTCCTGGTTGTTCTACGCGTAGGAAAATTTTAATTTGCAGTCAACGCATCCTACCGTAAAAGTCAACACTTTGTTTCTCGCTAATAATGCCAGGGAGCAAAATTTTCAACCGATTAACAAGAATCTTGGAAATCACCTTGTATACCATATTAGAAAGACTGGTATGTCTAAACTGGGTAATTTTTTCTGGATTGTCAACTTTCGGGATCAACATAATGGTGGTAGAGTTTCACCCCTCCGGGATGACACTCGAATTGACAGCAGCTAAGACTTCTTCACTAGATCATCTCCAATAATCGGCCAAAACTTTTTGTAAAAAATGATGCGAAGGCCATCCGGGCCAGGAGCCTTCAAATCACCGATGTTGAATAGTGCTTTCTTCACTTCCTCCATTGTGTAAGGCGCGAGAAGGCTTTCATTCATATACTCTGTAACACAGCTTTTAACTTTATTCAAAACATCAACATTTGGTATATTAACTTCTACAGAAAAAAGATGCTGAAAGTATTCAGAGATCAAGCTCCTCAATGATTCATTATCCACTCTCCATACACTACTATCATCCAGCTGGCGCCGGATATGATTTATCTTTTTTCCTTGCCGTTGCAAAGTTATTAAAAGAATTGTATTACGGTCTTCGAATTTAAGCTAATTAGCTCGGCTTATTTTAACCCAATAGATCACTTCTCCTTCTAAATTTTCTTCTATCTCTATTAGAAGAACACACTGCCTATCCGCCTACTCATCAGTGAGCGGGCCCGACCGTAGCTTTTCCAACTCCGCCTTAAGCTCCTCCAATCGCCTATGTGTTGGATTTAGGACCATCCGATCCCATTCATGCATGGCCGCATGTACAGCTGTAGCACGTGCCGCAAGAGAAGCCGACGGGCCCGTCTGCTCCCATGCCTCAGTTAATTACCTTCTGCACCACACTATCCTCCTTAAGCCATCTTGCCTCAAACAGCTTTCGGTGAGAACATTGTTGATTTCCTTGAATGTCACCATCTGTGTCCACAAAAGTCGGCCTATGGTCCGACTTCGTATGTTTTGCGTGGATGACCCTTGTGTGTGGAAACAACCCACGATATTGGCCATTACATACCACCCTGTCTAGCATCTCCCGAAGTCTCCTTTGTCACCATGTAAAGTGTTCACCCGAGCAACCCTTATCTTCTAGTTCACAATCAACCAAAGCATCGCAAAATTTTTGCATCACGCCCATGGGTCATGGAGCTCCACCGTCGTTCTCATGGGAATAAAGAATCTCATTAAAATCACCGACCACCATCCATGGTAAAGTAACTTGCTGATGAAGGCTACATAGGCACTCCCATGAGAGGTGTTTATCCTCCCACTTCAGCTAACAATAGAAACCTGTGAATCTCCATACCTCCTCCGAGGACGCTCTGATCATTGCATCAATGAAATTCTTGCTTTTATCCCTCACCTGAATTTTCACAGAATTACACCCTATCCATCTTTAACTTCTTTCGCAATTTTTGTGCCTTCGCTGTATTCAGATGTGTCTTAGATAGGAAGTCAACATCCAGCCCCCATTGCTTCTGGACTTCCAGAAGCGCTCTTTCTGCCGTCGTGCTGGACATACCACGGCAGTTCCAGCACATAATTTTCATTGCGCCCGCTGGAATCGCCGCCAGACAATTGCAATCTTGATGGAACAAAAACCTCGCTGCCGGCAAGCAGGGGAGGAATGAAAACATGTCGTTGCCGACGCCGATGGAGGGAGGAAATAGAACATCCAAGATCAACACGTCAGGACGGAGATTAAAACCCAAGCCGCCAGGGCGAGGGGAGCTGAGAATTACGTTGAAAACACGCAGCCTTCACCAGGGAAACAAGGGAGAATCTCACAGAGACATGCTCACGGAGATATGGTTAACGCCAGCGTTGTGGCAGAGCCATAGCCGTCGGCGACGACCAAACCCTAGGCCATATTATGACTCATGTACGACCGTGTAGCTTATTAGCTATTAGATTTAAACTTTGCCCCAAACTTCCTTTTTAATCGAAGAAAGGCAAGGCCCTTGATCATAATAGTATTTTTGCCCATATCTTTTGAGTATCACCCATATTTTTTGCTCCACTTGCTAGAAAAAGAAAGAAACCTTATTACTTTGTAACAATTAAGAAATCTCTATTTGTGCCGCTCTTGTAAAAAAAATTGTTTCGGTGATTTTATTACTTATTGTTTACCTACTAATAAATCAAGGTGTTTCTTTGATTTTTTTTCATCCGTTCGACGTTGAAAGTATTTTTTTTATTTGAGGTGGTACTAAATTCTTTTGTGTCCGTCTGCTAGAAAAGGAAAAATGGTTTCTCTAGAATTTCGTATGTGGCCCGCATGCTATGGCCCAGCGAAGGCAGCTCACTTATTTTCCTGCCCATGCAGCTGTGACAACCCTATTTTTCTCAAAAAAAAGTTGTGACAACCCTATTTGACGCATGGTACGGCAAATAGTCTGACCTTCGCAAAGGGCGCCTAAGACTTGGCCGGCCTGTTATCTTTTTTTTTTCTGCGTTCATTTTCTATTTTTCTTTTTTATATTGCTTTCTTGTTTTCTTTTCTCTTTTTTTCCAAATCTACTTTAATTTTTCCACTTTTCCGTAAATTCAAAATTTTAAAAAAATATTCAGAATTTCATTTTTTTCAAATTTTTTAAGAATGTCCAGCATTCCAAAATTGCTTTCCCATTTTGAAAAAATGTTCGAAACATTAAACTTTTGTTCTCTTTTTGAATTTTGTTCAAAATTCAAAAAATGTTCATGTATTCTCAAAAAGTTTGTGATTTCTAAAAAAATCCAGATTTTCCAAAAAATATATGCATTAAAAAATGTTCCACATTCGAAAATATTTTGATTTTAGTGAGATGTTCACAAATTCAAATTAATGTTCGCTTTTAGAAAAACACATTTTCTAAATAAAATCTGAATTTTTAAAACATGTTCCCATTTTTAAACATTGTTCACAAATTCAAAATAAATCGTGTTTGTATAAAGGTTCATGTTTAAACAAATGTTTGTGAATTTCAAAAAATGACCAGGTTTCAAATTTTGTTCATGTTTTTCCAAAAATGTATGGAATTTTCAAAAAGAATGTTTGTAATTTTCTAAATTGTTCATGTTTCCAAATATTCCGCAATTCATAATTTTGCTAAAAAAATCAAAAAACATATCGAATCTGATGTTTTAGTATGCTCTTAAATATCGCGCAGGCCATTAGTTACAATTGCGTCTTTGTTTCAATGGCTAGCAGCACGTGGTCGGGTCATTTGAGGTCGTGAGTTCAATTATTCAACATGTCTTTTTTAATACTTTTACTCACGCCTTACAAGCATAGGTCATTTCGTTGCTTGCCAGTGGACCGCCTAGACGTGAACTGTTGTGCATCCCACGTGCTATTTGACACAACTAGCATCATAGATTAGTTCCCACACAGCTGGCCCAAAAAAAAAAGCTAAAATATGCATATAAGTTTTGTTCCATCCGTCCCGTACATAGTTCCCGTATTTTTTTTCGTTTGTCCCAGGTGGGCCGAACTAGGTCTACAACGTATTTCGTTTTTTGTCAGTGGATGAGCAGCAAAAAGTTTAGGCCACGAGGAGATTAAACTATGGAGCTTCTCTATTGTGCCGATGGACAAAACAAGTCACCTAGGTTGGAATTATGATAGGAATAGTCCTACCTCGGAGCTTTATACCAAATTGTACCAGTTTTTATATGTCCCTAGATTGTCTAGAAATAAGGAGGTTGTTTGAAAATAAGGGATTCCATAAATTATTTCGGTGGTAGCTTGCACGTGCCAATATAAGAGAAAATGTTGGTTGGCTATAATTGAAAGAAATTATGGGCACACGCCAATAAAAAAGAATATGCTGGTTTGACTCTAATTTAAAAAACTATGAACACGTGAGCGCTAAAATAATCAAAAAAAATAAACCCTGATAAAAAGGGGACATTCATACCTGGTTATGCGCTGATTATGCTAATAAAATGAGATTTATACACTGTAATTAGTAATTCATCTAGTTACGTCGTCGAATCTTAAAAGATAGTGGTCGAAGCAACCGTACCCCGAAGGTCGCCACGCAACAGTCAAATGAGGAGGCAACTGCGCCTCTGAGACGGAGGCAATCCAGAGGAAAAAAAAGGCATGAGTTAGGTGGTCGTCGCCACGCCGACCCACCCTGCCACTATCAATATCTCACCGGCCAAACATGACCTGCGAGAAGATCGCAACTCCTCACTCTGTTGCCCACGGCTGCGTAGACCGTTTTCTGTGAACACATCGATTATCTTTCTCGTTGCTTTTTGCAAAGATTTTTTTTCACCTGTTGAAATGCAGAGACATATGTGCTAATAATCACAGAAAGGAGGTAGCAACGAGTTGCATACGTACCTCAAGGCCTCGAGGAAAACTATAGTTGCCGCACACCAAAAATCGTCAACGGGACGGAGCACCGTGGGGTAGCCGCCGAGCAGGACGACGGTGGCCCAGGTGAAGGCCAGCGTGCCCAGCGCGTTGCCCACCCTCTCCATCAGCGCGACGACGCCTACGAAGCAATTCAGCCACTTCTCCGGAGCGGCCGCCGTGCCCTGCCTGGAGCCGCAGGCGGCAGCCGGCACCTCGACGCGGTGCTCGAGACCGCGGGCGGCGCTGCTGCTGGCCATCGTTTGGACGACGAGCTTCGTGGACTCCTCCGGCGCGGGAACCTCAACAGTACGTGCACTTCTCAACGACGGATGATATACAGTTAAGTATGCTTTGGTCGATGGTGTGGCCGGTATGTCTGCTGATTATAGAGAGAGATGTTTAACTTAGTGAAACAATAGAAGTACACCAGAGTATTGTGCAATTGCCAAGTGGATTCCTAGCACGCAACGTTTGCCCAGGCGCCGGCCGGCGGCACGTGAAAGGAACGTCTGAATAATGCACTGGAGCGACCGTGATTGGTGTACTATTATATCCGGTTCGACCGTGCGAACGTTCAGCGGGGACATTCCTGCTAATGGGAGAAGAGCAGAATCACCAGGCAATGAGAGGTGCAGGGCTGCAGGCTGTATGGCTGCAATGTCGTCAAACTACTCAGGCTTCATTTGTTTGGGCTTCTGGGGGCAGCTTCGATGGGAAAATGCTAAAGCTCAAACAAACAATTATACCGGCTGTGGCCTCACACTTCGAAGCTTCTTGTGTGTTAAAACAACCTCCAATCCGAAGCACCTCCGGGAGTATTTTAGACGTGAATCGGGTTGAGCTATATTGTTCGTTTTACGGCGCCAATCTTGCCCTTCCATTTCATGTAATTCATGAAGAAATTGCCATCTTAATCCATGGTCCCGATTCATCCTGAGACTGGCCCCATTGGTTCTTCGCCATACTCCGGCCCCCACCCACCCCGAGCCGAGCTTGCCATCGCCGAACAGGAGCTCCCCGGGCGAACCGTCGCCCCACCAGGATTCTGTCGACGAGGAGGATCCATTCATATGAACGAGAGAGTAGATCGTGGAGGATCAATTTGGCCATACAATCTAAACTGGCCGCCGCATGCTTATCGTGCTCGGTGAGAAAGTTTCCAATTATTCGCACCCATCTACTTACCTAAATCCCGCCTACATCCTAGACATCATCCCTTGGCCTATTTTCTTATCGTTCGCCGTGTGCATCATGATCTGTGCCAACCACCGACATGAATCAGATGTTGTCAACTCTGACATCACCTGATTGTAGTCATTTGAATGTCACTTCTTAAGAGTTCATCCAACATTGAGTCAATTTGATCTCCGAAGCTCCCTCTTTGTCGCCATGAACTGAATGAAGCACCCACCCCTATGATGTATCAGCTACCATCAAAGATGAAGAACAACGAAGAACAAGAAGCAAGAAAACTATGGCAAGAGAAAATGGTAGATTAAAAAGTAGTGGATTGATTTGTTTGCTTGTGTGTTGTTTAATGGGCCATTATCTCTCATCTATATATGAGGTGGCTGGCCTTTTCATATGAAAAAGACCCAAATCTTGGTCCAACTCTTAATCCTAGCCTGATTCAGAAAAAAAAAAGTAAAATACACTAGAGGTCCTAAAAGTATTCCAAACGTGTCAGGTAGGTCTTGAAAGATTGAAATCGTTCACCGCATGTCCTAAATGTGTGTAAGTCGTTCACCGCGAGTCCTAAAAGTATTTCAAGTGTGTCAAGTAGGTCCTAAAAGTCACGGGTAAAATACACATATAGGATCCGTGGTGAACGATTTAAACTTTTAGGACCTACTTGACACACTCGAAATATTTTTAGGACCCCCAGTGTATTTTACTCTTCAGAAAATATGTCCGGAACCTTCTGGCTGGCCCGGAGCCTACTCTAAGGCCCATCCGAGCGGGTGCCGCATGCTTCCGTTTTGATCCGGAGTATGCTTGGAGCGGCAATTCCTATTTGACGCTGCAGGCGTCAGTTTGTACTATTTTTCGCTAACCGGCGCGTGCAGCAGCTACCCCGCGTCTTAGTTGGGCCGGCCCATATTGCATTTTTTCCCCCTGTTTTCTAAACACAGGAGATAAACTGCAAAAAAAGGTGTGTGATCTGTGATTCGAACCAACATCGCGGGTCATCACATATAGACGCGTAACCAACTCGACCACCGCAGGAATTGTGATAACATACATGTTTTCATCCACCCTCAACAAAAAAAAAAACATGTTTTCATCCATTTCTACATTCCTCTATTTCCTTTTTTCCATTTTTTCCTTTTTTCTCTATCCTTTTCTACTTTCTTTTTCCAAATTCGTAATTGTTTTCTTCAAATAGATGAACTTATTTTCTAAATCCATGAACTGAATTTTTTGAAACTCATGAACTTTTTTTCAAATTGATGAACCTTTTTCAAATTTGATGAGCCTTTTACAAGTTTTTGAACTTCTCCTCAAAATTGATGAACTTTTTTTCAAAATTGATGAAATTTTTTCTCAAAATCGACGAACTTTTTTTCAAAATCCTTGAACTTTTTCAAAATTTGATGAACTTTTTTTCAAACTCGATGAACTTCTCTTTGAATTCGTGAACTTTTTTTGAATACATGAACTTTTTCGATTTGGTGAACTTTTTTTTTGCATGCTCATGAACTTTATCTGTAATATGTGAACATCTTTTCAAATAATTAGAAAATATAAACGCTATAGTGTAAAGCGCAAAAAATTGCAGCGTCTACATTTCTATTCTTTAAATACTTCGCATGTGAATATTCACAAGCAGTAAGCTGGTCCAGTGCGGTTAGCCTCTCTGTGTGGAAGCGCCAGGTCAGTTTCCTTGCGCGGCGCTGAAGACGCCCAATAGGAGGTCCCGCTTGGAGCCTCCGAGCATCCTCAGAGCGGACTGTTGCACGTTATGTTTTGGCCCCAACGTGCGTCACAACCTACGAGTAGGCCGTAGCCGAAGGGTGTTCGATGCCTCCTTGCTTGGTCTAGGTATTTCTGTTGTCAACACAACCATGGCTGCAATTTCCAGACGCCATGGCACACGTCACCACCAGCAGAAAACCAGCGCTATGGCATCTGCAAGACAAAAGGGCCATCGTCTACACGCAACCATGATTGCCCATGTGTGAGGACGTGCCACATTGAGGTCGTTGCCAAAGTCATGGACATCCCGACCCACAGTTGCTGGCCGGTGGCACGACGAAGAGGAGAGGCGAAGACAAAGAGGGAAACAAGGATGAACATGGCCACTAGTGCAAGGTGCTCAACACACACACACACTCACGTCCACTAGCGAGGTGCTCGACTGAGAGCATGGTTAGCAGTATAGACAACCGCTGACTATATGTTATTGCCATGTCATATATAGCCGTCACTTATAGCTACTCATATAATAAGGTTAGCTATAAGGTTGGCCATAATAGTACTATTTTTTTCTCATCTTCTTTCTATATCTTTCTTCATATTTATTGTATTGGTCTAAGAATTCGCATATAATTAGGCTCTTGCATGAGAGCTCACTCTTCTTACTTTTTCATGTCTCTCTTTTTCATATAGGCAAAATTGCCATGTAAGTGGGCTATAAGCCTGCTATTGTATTTGCTCTGAGAGGGAAACAAAAAAGCGCGCACTCCGTCATGGCCAGGGCGCAAATCCGTGGCCCGCCGAGCGTTCGAACCGAGAGAGCAACTAATTGACGAGCGCTCCTTCGAGAGCCTCACGACGATCACTTGGGGGTGGGCTCAGAGCGCGACACATGTCGCGCTCTGGCGCTCCCCCGGATTATTATTTTTATTTCGCACGCGTTTTCGGCTTTTTAAACAGTATTTTTTTTGGTTTTTTTCAATTTTTTGGTTTTCCATCGGCCTTCCTTAGCTTTTGGAAAAAAAATATGGGAATTTTTTTTTGCAACAAAGAAGGCATTTTCTTTGCTTCCGCGAGAGTCACGGTTTTATTTTGCGAGAGGCACAACCATGCCTCTCGGAAACGAAAAAAAATGTGTTTTCTGTTTTTTTTTTCGCGAGAGGCACGGCCGTGACTCTTGAAAACAGGAAAGAAAAACGTGTTTTCTGCTTTTTTTTCCTTCCGCGAGAGGAACGATTTTTCTTGCGCGAGAGGCACGGTTGTGCTTTTGCGAGAGCCACAGCCGTGCCTATCGGAAATGAAAAAAAAACGTATTTTTTTATTTCGTCAAACCCACGGTATTTATAATGGGCCACATGCTTGGGCTTCCGCGCGCGCAAAGGGGCCCAAACGGCGACCACGAGCGAGCAGCTCGACACACACGGCCGTTCCCCGTAGGAAAAAATATTCCCAACACGCACGGCTCTAGGGTGCTTCATTCCGCGGGTGGCGACGGCGGCGGCGATGAGCCGGACGCGGCGCGCAACCAGCCTCTCTGGCAGGGATCCGGATCGCTGGGCTGTGTGGAAGTCGCGTCCCAGCTTTGAACCCTTTCTGATCTGACAGGTGCACTCTCGCCTTCTCGCCTCTGATTAATCACTTTTATCTCCGGCTGATCTCCGGCCTGAGGCCGAGTGCCGCCGGAGCACGGTGCTCTGAGCCTCTGACAGTCGTAGAAGTGCATTGTACACATACATCGTTTCAGTACGTGGTTGTATGAGGCGGGCACTTTGTAGTGTTCAGTTAATGGTGAACCAAAAAGTCCGGATATGGCGAGATCGCTGGGTGGCGCGTGAGCCTACAGGTGGATTGATCTCTGCGCGGGGTAGATGCCGCCTTAAGTGGGTCTCGGAGCTTATGGATTTCCGTGGCAACTGGGACTTGGAGAAGTTACAGCAGTACTTCCTCCCGGTGGACATTGTTGAGATACTGAAAATTCGTCCGTCACCTCGATTTGGGGAGGATTTTCTAGCCTGGGCGCCTGAAAGAAACGGTATTTTTACTGTCCGGAGTGCATACAAACTTGCTAGCGATGAAGCCTCAAACCATCAGGAGCATTCTTCAAGCTCTTCTCCGGATGGTACGAGAGCAGTTTGGAATCACATATGGAAAAGCTTGGTGCCCCCAAAAGTTCAGAGCTTCGCATGGAGATTAGCTACTGATTCTTTAGCGAACTGGACCAACAAAGTTAAACGCAAGCTGGAAGTCTCGCCTTTATGCCCAGTGTGCGGTAGGGAAGATGAGGATTCGTTCCATGTCTTCTGCTCCTGCAATCATGCAGTGATCCTATGGAAATTGATGGCAAAGGTGTGGAACCTTCCTTCCAGGACCATGCTAAAACATGTGGGGCCTGACTGGTTCATCCATCTTTTAGCTGAAACAAATGAGGAAGGCAGAGCTTTTGTGATGATGCTGTTTTGGAGGATTTGGTTTGTTCGAAACGAGTTGGTGCACCATAAAAGGCCACCACCAATGGAAGTTTCTGTCTGTTTCCTGTCCAGTTACCTCTCCTCTTTATCTGCAATTAATTCCAACCCTAGCGATGACCCGATCAAGGGCAAAGCGATACTGGATACAGGCCTTGAGAAGAGCCATAAAAGACTCCAGTCAGATGTGGCTGCAGATGCACTGTGGGCGAAGCCGAGTATTGGACGGGTGAAATTAAATACTGACGCTTCGGTGTTAGGAGAGGAGGCAGGTTGTGGAATGATATTGAGGGACCATGAGGGGTCTATAATCTTCAGCTCCTGTAGACATATATATGGGTGTAATGATGTTCTTGAAGCTGAACTGCTAGCTTTGAGAGAGGGGATATCTCTTGCAATCCTGTGGAGCATGCTGCCTCTAGATATAGAATCGGATTGTCTACAAGCAGTCCAGATGATAGTCGGAGGTTCTAGCAACAAGTCCAAGTTTGCGTTCATCGTGAAGGAGATCATCGGTATTATGGAGGAAAGAAGCTCTTGCATTACTCATTCTCGTCGATGCTGTAATTTGGCTAGTCATTCCCTGGCTAATTTTGGAAGAACACAACGCCGACCGGTTGTTTGGCTGGGCTCAGGTCCGGAAGTAGTCCGTGATATTATAGAACGAGAATGTAATCCTGTAAATGGTGCTGAGTAATGCAAGATCTTTTGTTTCGCAAAAAAAAAATTGGTGAACCAAAAAAAATTAAGTAGATTGTTCAGTTACGATCTAGGAAGCAGAAATTTCAATATTTGTGGTGTTCGAGTAAACCAAAAAAATTACCATGCTACGTGGAGGGTTCTTAGTTAAAATTGATTTGTTCTAAGGATCTTCTCCCTCAATGAATGAATTGCATGGTTCTTTGTCAGGATCAGTGCCATGTCACTTGGAAATTAGTAGAACCACTTAATGGGTGTTTAGGATCTGGACTCAAGGTTGATTTCGTGATTACTCAATGACCACGCCATTTACTAGTGATAAACAACATCTGATGTAAGGCTTATAAAATCTAAAAGATTGAGTTGGTGCTGAAGCCCCACACCCTGACAATGCGCAACTAACTTTTTTTTTCGAAAAGGGGGAGATCCCTGGCCTCTGCATCAGAGCGATGCATACGGCCACATTTATTAATAAGCAACTAACATGACATGTCATATTGAATCGCAAAGCAGATTCCTCATCTTACATATGTCCATGGTTTTACAACACTAACACAACCATTATTTTTGTTGACCTCACATAATGTCTGACTTGTCAACACAAACCAATTGCTTAATATCATTTCTAATTTCATGGGATCTCCTTGGGATGCAATTAGTAACTCACTACTATGACGATTGACAAGCAAATTGAGCGTGTCTACAAATCATAGTATAGACCAGCAGTACAGTACCATCTAAATACATGCTCAGGTGACACCGCTGATGCCTCATAGCTACCCACGGCCCATCAGTTCTTTTGCTCTGGACACAAGTGCAGATAGAGGTACGCTGTGCTCCATGAGTCCTGCATCACCCGAGAAGAACCTGTAATTTTCAGCCCTTGAAGTTGTACGCTCCACCTTTAGCAGTGCTTCCATCATCCAGTATTTTTTGAAACAGTTGGCGTTGCCAGGATTACACTCCATCATGTATATGGCATGTTCAACTATCACCCTCCTGATTCTGGGACAACGACAGGTGGGTATCATATTTTTCTTAAGTGCATCAACAAGCCTCTTTATAAATCTTTCCTTAATCTGACCATGCTCTAGTTCTCGCGCAAAATCACCTGGAATGACATTACATATTTGTGAACTAAGGCCAACAAGAACCTCCAGTTCTGTCCCTTCTGCATCCATTATTCCTTCCAGCACCTGTAATGGAAATAGCTAACGTATGTAAGCCATGATTAAACTTCAGTAACACGGTTAAGTAGAATCCATGTATTTATTTAGTTTTCTGGTGTATAGAAGTATATGAGTGGTAATTGATGGTGTTGCCATCCATTTACTCGAGTGGACGCTTAAATGAATGCTAAAGAAAATGTTGCAATAACATGTGTAAATATTAATGTACAGTATCCGCCTCTAATATTGCAGCCTAAATTTGCAGCGTTCACCTCTCTCGTAATGTAGGAGATTTCCTTCAGGTCCGAGTCGCCAAGCTCAGATTGAGCATGCACACACATATTCTGCAACAGGCTTGAAGCTATGTACCTGTACCTGCCACTATGGATCATAATTGTGAGTTCCTTGATGAAGACATACCCTGGTTCCGCTAACATAACCAGACAGTTACTGACACTCTCCATCGCCAGTAGTGCTAGTGCTTGCCCAGCATTCATTCGTAATAACTGATCTGAATCTGCACTTGAGGATGCGCCTTGGCTAAGAAATGCATGCATCAACCTGCTAATGATCATCGGGATGTGCCCGATCTCATTATTCACATTTCCATCCATGGCAAAGTTTCTAATCAGTTCTGCTGTAAGCTCCCTAAGTTCTTGGCTGCTCCCTCTGTTATCCAAGATCTCTGCAAGGTTGCTCCAGAGGAAGAGATGTTCTGTAATCTTCTGACGCAAAGTTACACCAAATTTGCCTTTAGTACTTGCAAGTCTTGCCAGCAGCTTCATTGATGAACGTTTCAGGAGTGTCTCGTGTGTCTCACCAATATTTTTCATGTCAGTCATGTTGCTTGTGAACTCTACAATCTTTGAAATGAGGCCAGTTGCTCTGCTGATTTCTATACAGTTCTCAAGATCAAAGGTAGCAAGCCTTTCAAGAATCAACATGCCCTGTACGGGGAGGAGATCATGGTTAGTTGATGGCTCCTCCTCTGGAACAGACCAATGTTTTGCAATCTTTCTCCAGCATCTTAGTATGTGGCTGTTTTGTTCATCCATGTTAGTTGGCTCCTCTCTCGGAATCAAACAGTACAGTGCCATCTGTTTCAACCATTTAAGCACCGGGGAGGTCAGTTCGTTCCTGCCAACTTGCTGAATCAGGTTATCTTGTTTTGTCTCAGGGCTACCAGTGTCCAAAAGAGGGTTCTTTATATTATGTCCTTGAACAGTGTCCAAAAGTGAGGCTATGAGCTGCATCGCCCCAGGAATAGGGACAACTCGGAGGTTTTCAGCGAGCTCGGTCATGATCTTCGCGGCGAATGATCGAATATCTGTAGCCCCCTCACTTGTCCAGCCCAACATGTTGATCAAGCAGGTCACTGTCTGTGTATAAGTGGTGAGTTCTAATATGGCCATAGTCCTTAGGGGCTCCTTTTCTAGAAATATGTGAAGCATCTTAAGACCATAGAGTTGCATCTTGGGAGAGTTTGACTTTACAGAATCCATTGCAAATATGATGAGGTTGGTCTTCTTTGGGCCAAGTATAGCACCTTCCATGCATCTGTCGAAGACATATGCGTAGTACAAATTGACATATTTCACCCCCGAGGGTCCTCTAAATCCAACACGACGGATGAGTGATCTTCGTAGGATGAATGAAAAGATCTCAAAGATGCCGGCAACAATATAGAGTATCCCTTGGCCAAGCACCATCGCATAAAAGATGTAGAGAGATGACAGAAGGTTTTTCATGTTCTCATGATTTTTCTGGTCATTATTCTCTTTTTGTACAACTATAAGGCGCCACAGTGCCAGCCCAATTCGTAATACTGCTGCCGGAATTTGGAGGTTGCCAAATGAAGTTAGCACTAGAACAAGTATGTCCATTGTGATCAGCGCAGATATACCTCTTCTATTAAAATTGAACACCGACAT
Organism: Triticum aestivum; assembly: GCF_018294505.1. NCBI lineage: Eukaryota > Viridiplantae > Streptophyta > Magnoliopsida > Poales > Poaceae > Triticum > Triticum aestivum. The sequence continues at coordinate 85,226,755 of NC_057799.1, forward strand.
CACTGTCGCAGCAAACATGCACAAGTTCAGAGTAACTCGTTGCCAAAATGCTATTTTGCTGCCAAGAACCCAGTCTGCTAGTTTAATGATGCTTGGGAACCGCAACCTGCTGATTGTGAGTATGAGCACTACCACAAATAGTACCAAGTACACTGTGCAGTTGGCAACTGAGCCATGTCTTTGAAAGATGAAATATTCTTCTTCGAACTTGTAGGAGTACCATACAGAGGGACAAAGCAGTAGGATTGCAACCATTGGGCTCCATAATGAGATCGCGCGGCGTAACATGGGTGGAATTGCAGCTTCTGGACATAGAATTGAACCAATCACAAGTAGTCCCACTACTGAATAAGTCGCCGCTATCTGTCTTATTTCATCATTGGTCCATATAACATGAGTGTCCATGAGAACATTGAAGAAGCATATGAGCGAGATAAGCCCATTCCAGCCAAGAGACCTGAAAGCACCCCTCGTGCGGAAGAACAATTGGTAGTCCATCCTGTTGTTGCGGCTGAACATTCTGAAGTACATACGTATATGGTATAATTAGACAAGAAGGCAATATACGACCAACAAACCAAAGGCGATGTGCTTGTATCTAAATAAGAGTGTCAATTGTCAAATTTGGGAGTTGGGGCCCTAATTTTTGAGCATGCAAGGACGGAAGAAAAGAGTTATATGCAAGCCTAAGGACAGACTATACACCAGATTATAACGCTACACTCCAAGTGCTAGGCATCACCGGTAGTAGCACCGTCTTTACCACTCGCCCCTGCGTTTCCCCACGACCGAGCCTTGGTTTTGATCGTGGTTCAGCAACTCGCCGCTCCAAGTCGGCTCGTGGTTTAGCAACTTGCCGCTCCAAGCCAGCTCGCGGAGGAGTGACGAGTTGCTCCAGGCGCAATGCTCATAACGGCTCCGACGCAATCTTCCCATCGGGACAGATGTTCGTCTTTAGCAGTATCACCCTCGTCGCCAACTCGACTGGCCACCTCGGCTAGGTCGAGGCCTTCGCTCCAGGCCGAATCGTAAGATTTGGCCGCATGGAGTACACCAAGGACTGCCGCAGAGAGTTGATCTTCTCGGGTTTGGCTTCTTGCCAATTCTTGGAGCAACATTCTCTGGATCTCTCGATCTTGATGTTAGATCGGATCTTGAAGATGTCGGAGGAAGTCATTTTTTCGACACACCCACCACCCATCTCATCGCCAACGTCGAAGATCTCACCAACGTCCTTGAGGGTCCTCGTAGGAAACAGAAGACATGAAAGAGGAGGTCGGTGAAACCATGGATAGCCGGCTATCAATCATGCAGCCCTTACACAAGTGGCAGGTGACCTTGACCTACATGTGTTACATGGCGACCACGCTTTATGCCAGTTCGGGCAACGCCAATGTTGACGACAACGACAACGAGAACGAAAACGTCAATGGCAACAACAACAATGCCGGCGACGCCGAGGATGACCCTGACTACGATCCTGAAAAGGAGAGCCCACCGTGTGATAGATCACATGATGATGAGGAGGAACCCCGACTGGTAAGCGTCTTTGGCCCCTAAGACGAGAACATACTAAAAGAATCACTAGGCGGTCCCCGACACGACGAAGCTCGTTTGAGACTGCTCAGGTCAACACATATGGTGACCACGGACAACAACCGGTTGCTTGGGCAAATTTAAGACCTCGAAGATTGCTGGCAACAAATCCTCCAATATGAGGAGAACCTAAAGGGTGATGACGAACAGATGAGGCTGGTCATAGTGGGGAGTAACTTAGACTAGTAACATGCATATGTTACTAGTCTATGTTACTACCTCTATAGTGCATAGTATCATAGATGGTCTCATTTATTGCCATGCATGACACATAGTAGCATCACATTTATTATGTTACAGTATCTATCTATGTTACTATAACCATCTCTCTCTTCTTTAATTGCTTGCCACATAAGCATGTTTGCGAGTCCCAAGTGCATGATACTACTTATGTTACCCCACTATCACTAGTAGAAAAAGGGTCTAATGTGAAACTCATTAGTCCCGGTTTGGTATTGAACCGGCACTAATGTAACCATTAATGCCGATTCCAACGGCCAGGTGGGCGGCGCTCATTAGTACCGGTTCGTGGCGAATCTTTAGTACCGGTTCGTGCCACGAACCGGTACTAAAGAGGTGATGGCCTTTAGTAGGGGTTGGTGGCTCCAACCGGTACTAAAGAACCCCCCTTTAGTACCGGTTGGAGCCACCAACCGGTACAAAAGGTGGTGCGCTGCCACCCGCAGTGCACAATGTTTAGTCCCACCTCGCTAGTTGAGAGGAGCTCGCACCGGTTTATAAGCCCCGCCGCGGCTACCGTGTCGAGCTCCTCTCTAAGCAGGCCTTTGTGGACCTATTGCAAGTCTTCTGCCCTGTGGGGCCTACTGGGCCGTACGGGCCTGCATCCTGGCCCAACTAGAGATTGGGTTTCTAGTCGTATGCAGGCCGTGCCGGCCCAGTAGGCTGGCTGTTTTTGCTTTATTTCAAAAATAAAAATAAAAAAATCATTACCAACTGGGACTAAAGGTCCCCCAGACCACGGCGCGCCTCGTGCCACGTGGTGGGCCTTTGGTCCCGGTTCGTGTTAAACCGGGACTAAAGGGGGGGACCTTTAGTCCCCCACTCTTTAGTACCGGTTCCAGATCTGGTACTAAAGGTCCTTACGAACCGGTACTAAAAGTCGTTTTTCTACTAGTGTATGGCCAGCCTGAAGGCCAATAAGGCACCGGCCGGGCATGGCCGCAACCTGATAAGAGACTTGCATGCCATCTTGGACCACAGTACGGTCATTAAACGCACATGGGCAAAGAATCTCCACCCAAGCACAGGAGATTGGCCAAATGGAGAACTGACATGAGCAAGCGTCTTAGGCTAGTCAAAGTGGGTAGTAAGGCCCCTCCCAATGCTCCACCTTGTACGGCTGCTAAGCATGCCATGTAGACGAAAAATCTGATGTGGCAAGGCAATTAAGAGGAGAGAGATGGGTTTGGTGATCCCAGAAAGAACCAATGCCAAGTGCGTGAATCTAGGCAAAACATTTAAATGAAGTAAACTCACCAATGCATGAGAGAGTTTAGTAGCTAAATCATTAAATGAAAGGATCTTAGCTACAAGAAGCTAAGCACCTATGCATTGGGGAGTTTGTTTGCTAAGCTATTTAATATGCTTAGCACCCCATCTAAGCATCGGTCCATTGGGAGAAGCCTAACCATGCATATGTTACTAGTCTATGTTACTACCATCATAGTGGGTAGTAACATAAGTGTAGTGTCATGCAAACCTTCATTTATTATGTTGTAGACTCATTTTGCATTGGGGTGCGTTATGTTACGGTAACATATTACGTTACCACAAGCACCTCTCTTCTCATTAACTTCATGCCACATAAGCATATATGTCTTGGGGTGTGTTATGTTACTATCTAAGTTACTCCCACTATGGCTAGCCTTACAGAAGGGACGGGCCATCTCAGCAAGCACTACACCGAGATGTCTCGTAATGTGTGGGCAGCTCCCAAGCTAATGAATTATGTTACTATCACATAGCGCTTCCCAAGAAAAATTGAGTCTACAAGCTAATGAATGCAGCCATATATGATACTACCTCTATGACACTTTGCACTATGACAAAGATAGTAACATGAATTAGTGTCATATGCATGACACTAGTCTAAATTACTCCCCATTATGACTAGCGTGAGCAAAGGCCAAGGACATGCACCAACTGGCTTTCAGCAAGTATGCTAAAACTACCGCCATAAATGATGCGCATTGCATTATTGACACCGCCCGAGAAATTGGAGGCCCATCTGCGTCGTGCCCCCTAGTTTCTTGGACCGAATCATTACCCATCCTTCCCCACCAGAGCTTTAAAATCACAAATTGTGACAAGTATGACGACACCTCAGATCCCATAATTTGGATTGGTCATTGGTGACTACATCCTGGCAGTCCAAGTGGCAAACGGTAATGCGAACGAACCTGTGGTTGGATGGTCAGGTGGACAGTGGTATCCTCAGTCCATCAGTGTCCAAGTCCTGATGCTCGCATTTATTCTGATTTATTTCGGGATTTCCGGCGATGCACATTCAGTGGAAGGAGACGCTCCCGTCGACTACAGGGCGCCTACGGTGACTTCGTAAAATCTCAAAATGATATGAGCGCTTGCGTCTGTATTGTGTTAAAAAAGTGGCAAACGATAATGACTTCCACGCGGTAAAACACCTACCCCTCATGTTGAAGATCAGGCATGGTTACACACTCTCTAGCCTGGTTCAATTGATAGCTGAACAGACCTTTAGGCCGAATCTATGGCAAATTTCAGAGGCAATATGTCTGACCTGTTGACACCAGCGACCTATCCAACATGAGACAGGGGAAGAAGGAATTCGTACGTAGTTACTGGGCTCAATTCCTCAAGAAGAAAAACAAAATCGTCCAGTGCAACGATGCCGAGGCCATAGCCGTGTTCAAACATGGTGCCGACGACGAGTTCTTCATAGCTAATTTTTTCTAAATAATATATATTTTTATTAATTTTCATAAATATTACGTTGGGTATTTTTTTTTTAAATAATACACCGTCGGCCCGCTGCAGGCCGACTGGGCCTAGTCGGCCCACAGCAGGCCGATTGGACTCCAGTCGGCGCCCCTGTCGGCCCACTGTGGGCTGATTGGGTCCTGTCGGCCCACTGTGGGCCGACTGGAGCTAATTGGCTCGCTGTGGGTTAATTGTTTTTGCAAAAAAAGTAAGCATAAAAAATATAGGTTTAAAAAATGTTAATTATGTAATTAAAAAAATGTTAAACGTATATAAAAAATGTCCTGATGTATACAAAAAATGTACAGTATATATGCAAAAAAGTTGACTAAAAATATGTTTTAAAAAGTGTTAATCATGTATTTAAAAATTGTTAAATGTGTGTATAAAAAATGTTCCTTATCTATACAAAAAATATAGAATATGTATGAAAAAAAGTTGACAAAAAAAATATGTTTGAAAAAAATGTTAATCATATATTTGAAAAAATGTTCCTTATCTATACAAAAAATATAGAATGTGTATGAAAAAAGTTGACACCAAAAAAGTATGTTTGAAAAAAATGTTAATCATGTATTTGAAAAAATGTTCAACGAGTACACAAAAATGTTTCATGTATTGGAATGAAAGGTTAAACGTGTATAAAAAAAATGTTCCAGCTCCGGATCCGGTATGGGAGCATCACGGATCTAAGCATGATTGATTGCTCTTTTTGTATGGAACTGGAACATCTTTTTCAAACATATTTTTTTGGTGTCAACTTTTTTTCATACACATTCTATATTTTTTGAATAGATAAGAAACATTTTTTATGCACACATTTAACAATTTTTAATCATGTATTTGAAAAAATGTCAACTTTTCAAACATATTTTTTTGGTGTCAACTTTTTTTCATACACATTCTATATTTTTTGTTTAAATAAGGAACATTTTTTATACACACATTTAACAATTTTTTTAATACATGCTTAACACTTTTTAAAACATATTTTTTATGTCAACTTTTTTGCATATATATTGTACATTTTTTGTATACATCAGGAATATTTTTTTATACACGTTTAACATTTTTTAATTACATGATTAACATTTTTTTAAACATATATTTTTTATGCCTACTTTTTTTGCAAAAACAATTAGCCCACAGCGAGCCAATTAGCTTCAGTCGGCCCACAATGGGCCGATAGGACGCAATCAGCCCACAGTGGGCCGATAGGGGCCAGTCGGCCAGCTGTAGGCCGACTGGAATCCAATCGGCCTGCTGTGGGCCGACTAGGCCCAGTCGGCCTGCAGCGGGCCGATGGTGTATTATTTTTGAAATTTTTTTATCGAGCGTAATATTTATGAAAATTAATAAAAAATGTATTATTTTAAAAAAATAGCTTCTTCATAAGGGACCTCGGTCACTACAAGCCCAAGTTCATGGAGATGATGACCAGATTTTGCGCCGGTGAAGATACAAGGCTGGAACAGAGCCCTTCGTCTCGTCCGCTCCCGCGAGCGGCGAGGCAAACCCTAGTGTTCTCCTCCAGCTCTCCCGTTCCTCCCCCCCAGCATCCTCGCCGCCGCCGGCTCGCGCCGCCGGGCAAAGCCTGACCGGCGTCGGCGATGGCGGGGCATCTTCCCCCTCCTCGCGGCAGGCTTGCGCAGGACAGCGCCACGGCATGGACGGCGTGGCGTAGCGGCATCCGGGGAAGCGCAACGGAGGTGTCCTAGGTTGGCGGCGCGGGTGGCTGCTTGTCAGGGGCGCGGTGGGGCGAGCCAGCTCGAGCGGCGGCGGTGCGCGTCTCGGCCCAGATCTGGATCGGGCGGATGCTCGGGACGGCGGTTGGCAGGCGACGCGGGCCACGACTGCAAGGGCCGATCGGCGGCGTGCGGGGCTGGGTAGTGCGGCTGGCCGCTTTGGGGGCTGGCCTGGTTCCGCCTGGCTCGCGGCGACGCTCCCGCGGGTGGCGGCGGCGCGGGGCTCGCGGAGGCGCCCGACGTGTGTGGGCGGCGTGGCTCCTGTGCGCGGTCGGCGGCGTGGTGGGATTCATGGTGGTGGCCCCGTGGCGGCGGGGCCTGCGGGAAGTTTGGGCATCTCCGTCTCCGACCTGGATCGACCATGTTTGGGGACTTCGGCGGCGTCCCTCCCCTTCGGCGGCTCGACGCGCGGGTGCGTGCCCGGCGGCTCTGACGCTTGGAGCTCGGCGGGCGGCACAGGTTGGGCAGTGGCCGGGGTGGCCGCTGCTCCGGCCGTGGACGGCTCCATGGTGGCTTGGCAAGTCGGCTTCGGCGACGGCTGGCACGTCCTGCCGTCGGTTCGTCCGTAGGCGGCTTGTATCGGCCTTTGGCCCCCTCCTCGTCGTCCGGTCGCTACGCACGGTGAAGGGTTGGCCTTCTCCCAGCTGCGGTCCATCACTCGTCTCGCGCCCGATGCGCAGGTACGAACTCGTCTCGCGCACAGTGCCGCAGGACTAAGCTCGTCTCGCGCACGGTGCAGCAGGACTGACCTCGTCTCGCGCACGGTGTTGCGGGACCAAGCTCGCCTCGCACCCGATGCTGCAGGACGGGTCGATGGAGGCCAGGTGGCCGGCCTATTGGGTCTCGACGCTGGGGGTAGCCCAGGGGTGCGAAAGGTGGGACTTTTCCGCTTGTCTCTTTGGTTGGGATAGCAGCAGGTCTCGGGTGAGGTGGTGTCAAGGTCTTGGATGCCGGGGCGGCGGCCCCGGTGGTGGTTGCGTGGTACTCTCGGGCAGAGGCCGTGGCTTGGTGTTGCCCGGTGGCCATGGCCGTGTGGGTGTCATGGTTGCCGGGGTGTGGCGTTCGGTGGAGGTGAGTTTTGGACGAGGTGAAAACCTGTTCTATCTTCGGACGGACCGGCGGCGGCGAAGCTCGTTCCCTTCTTGAAGGCGTCGTCGCGGCTCTCATTGCCTGTCGTGCGGCTCCGGGGGAAACTCTGATCCTCGGATTGGACGGCGGCGGCGCTCCGGTGTCGTACCCTTCCTGAAGGCGCCGCCTTGGAGCCCACGGTTCGTCATATGCGGCTTATTTTCATCTCTTCGCGGTGGTAGTGCTAGGGATGGTGTTGCCGCGCTCAGCGCCTATGTATCATGCCTTGGGTGTGTGAGTGTGTTGTGATGGCGTGCGTTTGTACTGAGTTGTTGGGATCGTGCTTTATATATAAAGCGGGGCGAAAGCCTTTTTGGGTAAGATACAAAGCTAGCCAAGAAGAAGGGCCAATGTGGCAACCCTAGTCTGTCCGAGGTTAAGGACGTTAACTAAAAGTCACGCCGCAACCACGGGAACAAGCACCGAGATGGTAGCGACATCGAAGACGGCGAGGTGGTAGATCATGGGAACCCGCCGACGATTGGGTCCGACGAAGTTCACTGCCACCGCATCGCTGGGTTGCACAGCCGATGACTTGCCCTCTTTGCGGGGAGTAGGCCATGGCGACCGTTTCCCCCCCCCAAAAACCAACCCTGGTCCATGCTTCGCGGCGGCGGAGGGAAGGTATTCTTCCCCTCCCGCTGAAGCATATTCTTCTAGGACTCACGACAGTCCGATGAGCGGGCTGCCAGACATAGTGAAGACATGTTGTGGGAAATGGAGATCCGCCCCGGCCGGCATTAGACTAATTTTATTCAGTCCATTATAGTTTAGTTAAAATATGTTTGAAATATAAATGTATTCGTCTGGTTTATATTAAAATCATCCGGTTCGGGTGAATTTCATTCGGTTTGTTGAAATGCGTTTTAGCCTTTTGGATAGCATTGGATGGCGGCTCCCGCATCCGCGTCCGCCAACTGGTTCCTCAGGTCCGCGAACGGATGCGGTGTCCGATTTGTGGGTCAGTATTGGAGATGCCCTGATATGCTCTCGACACGAAGCGCTCCGCTCGTGCGAGTTGGCCGCGCCGGGAGTCTTTTAGATTACTTCACATTTTGTTAGAGATCTGTTAATCGTAAAAAAAGAAATTTGTCCTTCCAGTTGTATTACTTGTTCGTCACCGAAAGGAAGTAACGGAAGAGTTTATTTCGCGACATGTGGTAGTTCCAAACGTACCTCAAAGCTTCTAGGAAAATTATGCCAGTGGGGACCCAGAAATCCGAGCTGAGGTCCTTGGAGTAGCCACCAAGCAGGACGACGGTTGCCCAGGTGAAGGCCAGCGTGCCCAAGGCGTTGCCAAGCCTCTCGATCAGCGCGATGAAGCGAACGAAGCGATTCAGCCCCATCTCCGGCGCGGTGGTGGCCTTGCCGGCGGGAGGATCCGTCGGCATCTGTACGCGGTGCTCGGTGACGATCGCCATTCTGCGCTATTTAGAGCAGCAGCAGGAGCAGCAAACAACACTACGCACACGCACTGGTCCTGTCCACACTCCCTGCAGCTGCTTGGTGGTGAGTTCTCGGGGTTTTCTCCTACAAATACCACCGACATATACTGTTTCTCTTCCGTGAAAACAAAACAAAAGGACTTGACTGTTTTCATATTCGTTGAGCCAACCAGGCACGTGAAACACTGGCAGATCAAGCCGCATGTGTCGATAAAACTCTGGTAAATTTCCGCGGACAACGTACAGACGTACTACGCACAGCCCAGTCGAGGACGGTGTCTTCCAAGTCGTCGTAGTGGAAAGCGACCTACCCGGCGCTCGCCGAGAGGCAAACGATCGATTCACATAGTTGGAAGCTTTTCAATGTTTTCGTTGTCACTTTGGATGTAGATAAATGATGTAGTCTTTAACGAAAAAAAAAACTCTCCCTCTTATGTAGGTTATCTACTCATTACACGTTGGCTCCGTCTTTGATAAATTCGTCGACAACTATAGCAGCATGACTTGCTTATAGTGCTACGTATGCATATGGAGCGGTTGGCCAAAAGGAAATTTCACAAACCTAGCTATGATACCACGAGTCCATGACACCGACAACACAGTGCAAATGAAGCTGAGATCCTTGGAGTAACCTCCGAGTAGGATGACGGTGGCCCAGGTGAAGGACAGCGTGCCCAAGGCGTCGCCAAGCCTCTCGATCAGCGCGACGAAGGGAACGAAGCCATTCAGCCCCTTCTCCGGCGCTGCAGCGGCCTTGCCGGCGGGAGGATCCGCCGGCATCTGTACGCGGCGCTCCGCGACGTTCGCCATTCTGCGCTATTAGAGTAACTCCAGCCGCGCCCCCAACAGGCCCCTCAAGATGATTTTTTTAGCCCGCTGGATGCTCGAAAATCGGTCCAGTCGCGTTTCAGGAGCCCTTTTTCGCCGGTTTGGGCGCTGGGAAACCGGTTTTGGCGCGAACGGAAATGAGCCCGCCGAGTCAGCGACACGCCGCTTCGTCATCCTCATTGCCTTGGTTCCGCGGGAATCAATGCAAAGGCTGCCGCGCCGGTCACCCTCCATTGATGCCTCACGGGCGGCGCAGTGAAGGCGCCGCGACGCGCGTCCCGCCCGCTCCCGCCACGTGTCGCCCAGCATGCAGGTTCTCACCGCCCCGCTTCGGCTATAAAAGCCGACCTCCCCGCCGGTGAACGCCACATCTCGCCTTCTCTCGCCTCGTGTCACCACAATAGCAACTCTCCCCCTCTTCCCCCGCTGACGAGCAATGGCTGAGCGGTACCCCGGCGGTGAACGACTTCGGCCGATGCCATCTCCACGAAGACGAGGCGCGCCTCCTCTACGAGGCCGACTATCCGGCACCCCTAGACATGCGGGTGCCAGGCACGTGGAAGTTGAGCGCCGGCGGCGTCCCGGTACCCCCGGTGCCCACCGGCGCCGAACGGCGGGCCGAGATCGCCCGCAGCTCGTCGCTGACGAAGGCGCAGCGAAACGAGCCGAGGTACGCCGCTGACAGCCACACGCTGTGGACGATGTACTTCGAGCTCCGCCGCGAAGACCAGATCGCCTCCACCAACGGCATCATCCCCCGCGGCCGCCTCAACGCCGACGGGCGGCGCGAGTGGTGGGGCGTGTCCGGCCGCACCCTCGAGGCCGTCCTCGACCACATCGAGACCGGCAACACGCCGCGCCTCGAGTACCCGGCGCGCCCGTCCTTCTCTCGCCGCCGCGGCGAATGGAGGCGGTGACCTCCTCATCGTCAGGCTCCGGTTCGCTCTCCTCCGGGTCGCCGACGCTCCGCCCCGTGAAGCCGGAGCCGGAGGAGACGCCGCTTCGGTGTCGCACCCGCAGCGGCGCCCTCGTCATCAACGAGGGCGGCCGCCCCTCCCCGCGTTTCCTCTGCCTCATCCGGTCGAAGACCGAGCCGGGGCTGCTACCCGTGAAGTCGGAGCACACGGAGATGGCCGCCGACGACGAGACCGCCCTCAAGTGGGCGAAAGCGGACTACGTCCGCGAGCAGGTGGCGCGCCAGCGCCGGGCCTACGAGGAGATCAAGGCCCGGCGCCGCGGACGCGACGAGGGCGGCATCGTCGTCCTCGACAGCGACGACGACGAGGATGCGCCCGGGCCGTCCAACCTCCCGCGCGTTGGCGACCCTGGTCAGGGGTGCAGCAGGGACGGCGCCGGCAAGTCGCAGCAGGGCGGCGTCGGTAGCGACGACGACGAAGACAGCAGTGGCGACTACACCCGTTTCTACAGGCTCCTCGGCATGTAGGGCGGCGGCAGCGGGCTCCGGCGGGCGGCCGCAGCGGCGTAGTAGGGCTAGGCGTAGTTGTTCTATGTTCTTTTGTACAAATCTGAATGAAATCGCTGAGTTTACGACGTGTTTGTATGAATTTGAATCAAATTGCCGAGTTTGTGCCGTGTTTGGGGCGGCGACTGGAAATACAATCGCCCCCACGCCGAAATGAAACGCCCGTTTAGCCCCGGACGGCGCTTTTTCGGCGTGCTGGGGGCCGAACGGCTGGAGTTGCTTTTAGAGCAGCAGCGAGGGCAGCAAACAACACTACACACACGCACTCTGGTCCAGTCCACACTCTCTACATGTGCTTGGTGGTGGGTTCTCGGGGTTTCGTCCTACAAATACGAGACATACTGTTTCTCTTCCGTGAAAAGAAAACAAAAGGACTCGACTGTTTTCATATTCGTTGAGCCAACCAGGCACGTGAAACACTGGCAGATCAAGCCGCACGAGTCAAGAAAACTCTGGTAAATTTCCACGGACAACGTACAGATGCAGTACGCACAGCCCAGTCGAGGACGACAAATCCGATGCTCGCCGAGAGGCAGAGAATTCACATGGCCATGAAAGAGCTCTAGGCCCCGCTTGGAAGCTTTGTAATGTTTTTCACAAACCACCGACAACACAGTGCAAATGAATGATTACGTTTATTTTATAAAACTTTAAATAGCTAGAGAATAAATGATGAACAACCTACAATACAACCTGGCTTTTACATGAGCTTTCGTGCAGCCCATCATGGATCTCTGATCGGTAGCGAACGACTTCAACTTAATCATGGAACATGGATGCAGCGGACAAAAATACGACAGAATAAACAGGTTTCGACGTTCATGAACGACGTCAAACTGGCGGAGGGCCCAATTTACGGAAGGCGCTATACTTCCTCGGGTGAGCGCTCGCGGCCTACCGTAAGTTAGACATGCGTAAATGCATGTGCATTGCAACAGAAGATATTATTACGCATCTCACATATACACAGCATGCACAAATATCCGTGTGTTGTAACGGAAGTTATTGTTACACGCCTCACATATGCATAAATGTCCGTGCGTTGCAACGAAAGATATTGTTACACGCCTCACATATGCACAACGTGCACAAATGCCCATGCCCGGCCTGGAGGGCCGACATCTGGGCCGGGCTCATTAGACATGTGCATGGACAACCAGGCCTGGAGGCCTGAACGCGAATCTAACATCTGGGCCGAGCTCGGGTTCCACTTTCTCGCCAAGCCCGACATCCCTAGCCCAAGCCCGGCCCGAAGCACATGAACAATGACATTCCTAATTAAATTAATTATATTCAGGATACAACTCTTTGCTCAAGATGATGTGAACTGATCGATCAGTCTAGAATATGTAACCAATTGGCTAAGTCACTATATACCTAAATAGTTATTTTTTTGAGAATTATATACCTAAATAGTTGATCCTCATTATATCAATTCTCTCAACATACACACATGTCACCTCACCAAGCATGCCACATCATCATCCCACTAATTATTTTGTCTTAACATGCACCAAAAATACTATTCATATTCTCTCTCAACATGCACACATCTCAACTCTCCACACATGTCACCTCATCATTAATTATATTTCTCTCAACATGCATGGAAAATACTACTTATATTCTATATATATTCACAACTATATAATACAATTTATCATATTTATTTTATTTTGCTTCAAAAGAAATTGCAAGAGATCTGTGCAACAAGTCACAGGGTATTATCTAGTCTATACCTATTAATAAAGGGATTAGTGCTTTTGCCCGCCCATCATCAAATTACCCTTGAAGTTGACAAGAATTACCCACCAATGCCATCGATAAGCGGCAAAAAACAACTCACTTTTTTAAGTCCTGGCTACCACGTCTGGTTCATGTATAATTATCCCAACATGCATCACGAGTGAACTATAGCCTTGCTCTTCCAATCGGGAGACTTGACTTCAAGTCTCACTTCTCTAATTTTTTCTGCTTTTCTCTTTGAATTCTGGTTGGTGTAAGATAGAAATGCCTCGCCCAAGCAACGCTTAGCAGATGGGTTGCACGGTGTTACAATTTCAGCCTAGTTTAACATTTTTTAGCAGATTCAAGTAATTTTTGAAATATTCATACCTTCCAAACCCTAACACCAAATTTAACGGTACTCCCCCCTCCCAGCCCCCGCGTCCTCCGCTCGGGCGGCTCGGGCAGCGACTAGGGTTTCCTCGCACCGCCACCCCCACCCTCCCTTTCTCCCTCGCCGCCACCCGAGGAGGTCGCCGGGCAAGCCCGCATGGCCGCCGGTGACGGTGGCGGCGGGGATCTTGCCGCTCTGTTTTTCTCACGGAGGGCAACGGTCGTCGGGGCGGCGGCCCCGGGTGGCGAGGCGTCGGCGTTCGGCTGGCGGCCTCCGTTGGTGCCGGTGGCCAGGTTCCTCGGCCGCTCGGGCGGCGAGGCCCCTGGTGGTTGGTGGTCGCGGTGGGAGGCCTTCTTCTTCGTCAGATCTGAAGGTATGACTCCTCCACCTCTCTGGCTCACTCCTCGTCCCCATCCATGGTGTCCGGCAGCCTTGGCTGCCGGCGCACTGGCTGGTGAGGTGCTGGTGGCTCAGGTCTGGGTCCGGGGGGAAACCCTAGGCCGGCTGGTCCGGCCTCGGCGGTGGCGACGCCCAAGGGCGCCGCTTTCCTTCCTGGAGGCGTCGTTGAGGACCATCCTTGCCCACCCCCTACCTTGCTCCCGAGCGAAAGCTCAAAATCCTCTCCGGATTGGGCGGCGTCGTCGCCGTGTCCGTCGTGCTCTCCATGGAGACGCCGCCTGGGGATGTTGCGGGTTTGGGTGAGTGTTGCCTTGGTGTGGAGGCGTCTGGCAGCTGGTTTGTCCTCTCTACAGTGGATAGCGATGCCTTGATTTGCAGATCCGGCGTCCCCTCTGGTGGTTTCTCTCCGGCGTGGCTGTCAGCCGTGTTATTGAGTACCCGACTCTTCTCTGCGGCGTCTGATTTTGCTCTCGTGATGCTTGCTGTTGTGGCTTGGCTCGGTGCTGTTTCATCCTCTTCGATTTCCCCAAGTGGCTTTCCCTCTTTGCTGGGTGTCCGCGGGCGTCAGCGTTGTAGCTGGCGTAGTGTGCTTTTGGCTTCGTGCAGGTCAGGCGACGTGTTCTTCATGAGTGTCCGTGAAGCCGGCTCCTATCCTAGCTCTCGGGTGAGTGTCTCTCTTGCCGACGGTGCGGCGTCCTCGAGCCAGGACGAGAGGGTAGGGGCCCTCTTCGGCATCTAAGGAGGTAGGAGTTGTCCCTTCTCCGCCCGATGTTACAGACACAATCTTGGTCCTGCCCTTAGCAGTCGGCTGATCCTTGGCTATCTACTCTGTTTGGTTGTCCTGACCCTTAGTGTAGTGGGCAGCGGCATTAGCAAGATGTGCTCCATTTTCCTATTTTTGTGCTTGTTAGTGCGTGTTGCGTTGTAAGCTGCTCCATCAGCCCTTGTATCTTTTTCTTCTTTGTTTGCTTTGTTGGTTCTCTGTAATGCCTGGCCGGTTCATGGCTTTGTTAATTCAAAGCCGGGCTCTTCTTGAGCCTTCGTTTTAAAAAAACACCAAATTTAACATGTTATAGGAAAATTGCTCAGAAAAATATGAAGACTTCAAATATGATATTATCTTGCATGTTCATCATTTCTAAAATTATGTTTACGATGCGCCCTTAATTAATATATTTTTATATGGGGTATTTTGAAAATGTCTATTATATATGTTTCCTACAACTAGGTAGGTATTTTTGCTGTCTAATAAATTGGACACAATTTCAATACACTTAAAAATCATCCCACCTATGTTTTTGCACAACACTATTTATCACATTGTTTCAAGTACGACATCATGAAAGATTTTAAGGGATTTGCTGATGTATTTATTTTTCACCCGTTGCAACGCACATACATTTTTGCTATTATATTAATTTGTTATACCTATATTTTTAATAAATATATATAGTCATTTTTGGAATTTTTTCGGGCTTTCGTGCTGGGCCTCGGGCTTTGGATTTGGGCAGGGCTTGGCAAAGTCCATGCAGATGTCTAATGAGCCTGGCCCGAGCCCAACCTGGATGACGGGCTTCGGGTTTGGGCCGGGCTTGGCAAAGCCTGGAATTTTTCCTAGGCTTGGGATTTTTTTTCGGGCCAAGCCGGGCTCGGGCTTGGACTGGAAGAAGAGAGGCGGTGACAAAGAAGGAAACAAGGAGGCTAATTGGTTCGTTGCCAAAGTATGGCATTGCCAATATTTGACAAGCCAACATTTGGCAAAACCAAAAATTGCCAAAAATTGGCAACTTTTTGAGAGGTGGACAAGAACCAATTGGTAGCCAACCAATTAAGACCCAAATTTTTAGACTTGCCAACAATTGGCATGCCAATTATTGGCACCAAACCAATTAGGCTCAAGGATTGGGCAAGCACCAATGAGGGCCGTGGTGGCGTACCATCGTTGTAGCGAGCATCAGCTGGGCACACACACCACTATGCCGGTCTGACTTACCTTGACGTTGTCATGACTCATGAAAATTGGATTGGGCTTACCCGCGCTCAAAGGGGACCAAACGGCAACCACGAGCGAGCAGCTCGACGCACAACGGCCGTTCCCCATATATCTACTCCTATAAAAAACTCAATTGGTGATGATGGTGTGTCTGCTATCCGTCATTTCTGACCATTAGATCTGCATCTAACGTCTGTGAGGTAAGTTGTGGTATTTTTGCAACAGTAGCCCACTTCTCTACTTCAATTTGCAGAAAACCCCTTATTATCTTGAAAGCAACCACATCCCTTTCTCACCTCATCAAAACAGACTGAGAAATATATTTCAGTAAAATGTAATATATTTTTAGTGGTATATGTATATCAAAACAAGAGTGTTTTCTTTCAAATTTGTGAACAAGTACTATTCTACTTTGAATCCGTTGCAACGCACGGGCACATTGCTAGTAGGAAAAAAAATCCCAACACGCATGACTCTAGGTGCTTCATCCTCGCCGATTTTTTTGAAGCGGTGGCGGCACCGATGAGCCGGGGCCGCGGCGCGCGACCGGCCTCTCTGGCGGGGATACGAATCTCTGGGCCGTGTGGAAGTCGCCCAGCTTTGAACCCTTTCTGATCTGACAGGTGCATTCTTGCCTTCTCGCCTCTGATTAATTCCTTTTATCTCCGGCCTGAGGCCGAGTGCCGCCGGAGCACCAGGCTCTGACAATCATAGAATTGCATTGTACACATACATCGTTTCAGTTCGTGGTTGTATGAGATAGGTACTCGTACTCTGCAGTGTTCAGTTAATGGTGAACCAAAAAAAAAAGTAGATTGTTGTGTTACGATCTAGCAGGACAAACTCAACTAGGGTTTAGGATCTGGACTGAAGTGGTTGACTCGTGAAGTCGTGAGTGCTCAGTGACCACGCCATTTAGTAGTGCTAAAAAACACCCTACACCCGGTGTAAGCCTTATAAAGACTGAGTTGGTGTTGAAGCCTCACACCCTGACAATGCGCAACTGCCATGACAGTTCATATTGAATCGCATAGCAGATTCATCATTTTTTCATATATGCATGGTCTTACATCCATTATTAAAGTTGCCCTCATAATGATACATATTGTGACTTGTTATACACAAATTAACTGCTTAATATGAATTCTACTTTCATGGGATCTCCTTGGTGTAACTGAAAATATAGTATTAGTAGGAGTACAATATCCCCTAAACACATATTCAGGTGCACTTCACTGCTGATGCCTCGTAGCTACTCATGGTCCATCAGTTCTTTTGCTCTAGCCACAAGTGCAGATAGAGTTATGCTGTGCTCCATGAGTCCTGCATCACCCGAGAAGAACCTGTACTTTTCAGCCCTTGAAGGTGTACGCTCCATCATTAGCAGTGCTTCCATCATCCAACATTCCTTGAAACAGCCGGCGTACTCAGGATTACACTCCATCATGCATATGGTATGTTCAACTATCGCCCTTCTGATTCCAGGACAATGAGCAGTGGGTATCATATTTGAGTTAAGTGCGTCGACAAGTCTCTTTATGAATCTTTCCTTGATCTGACCATGCTCTAGTTCTCGTGCAAAATCGCCAGGAATGACATTACATATTTGTGAACTAAGGCCAACAAGGACCTCCAGTTCAGTCCCTTCTGCATCCATTATTCCTTCCAGCACCTGCAGTGGAAATAGTTAAGCTATGTAAGCCATGGTTAAACTTCGAATATATTGGCATTTTAAAAGTGGTAATCCGAGAGGTCACCATCTATTTATTTAGTTGTGTTGTGTACAACAGTATAGAAGTGAGAATTGATGATATTGCCATCTATTTACTTGAGTAGTAGCTTAAATGTAGGAGAAAGAAATTGTTGCAATAGCATGCGTAAATATAACTGCCTGGAGTAAGTTACAATATCCGCCTCTAATATTGCACATATAGCCTATATTTGCAGGGCTCACCTCTCTCAGAATGTAGGAGATTTCCTTCAGGTCCGAGTTGCCAAGCTCAGGTCGAACATGCACACACATATTCTGCAACAGGCTCGAAGCTACGTACCTGTACCTGTCACCATGGATCATAACTGTGAGTTCCTTGATGAATGAGTGTGGTTCCGCTAACATAATTAAGCAGTTGTTCGCACTCTCCATTGCCGGAACTGCCAATGCTTGCCCGGAGGTCATTTGTAGCAACTGAGCTGAATCTGTTCTTGAGAGAGCACTTTGGCTGAGAAATGCATCCATCAACCTGCTAATGATCACTGGGATGTGTCCGATCTCCTCCTTTATATTTTCCTCCATGGCAATGTTCTTAATGAGTTCTGTTGTGATCTCCCTCAGTTCATGGCTGCTATCATTGTTATCCAAGATCTCCACAAGATTGCTCAAAAGGAAGGGATGTTCTGAAATATTCTGACGCATAGTTACACCAATTTTCCCTTTAGTCTTTGCAAGTCTGCAAAGTAGCTTCAGTGATGAACGTTTCAGCAGTGTCTTGTGTGTCTCATTACTATATGTCATGTTGGGTCTATTGCTTGTGAACTCTATAACCTTTGTGGTTAGACCAGGGTCTCTGCAGATTTCTATACAATTCTCGAGATCAAAGCTAGCAAGCTTGTCAAGAATTAACATGCCCAGTACCGGGAGGAGATCTTGATCTTTCGATGGCTCCTCCTTTGGAACAGACTTTTTCCAGAATCTGAATATATGGGGCTTTGGTTCATCCATGTTACGTGGCTCATCCCTCGGAATGAAACAATATTTTGCCGTCTTCTTCAACCATTTAATCACCCGGGAGCTCTGTTCATTTCCACCAACTTGCTGAATCAAGTTATCTTGTTTTGGCTCGGGGCTATCAACGCCTAGAGGATCCCTTTCTTTCGATTCGTGGGCAGTGTCCAAAAGTGAGCCTATGAGCTGCATTGCCCCAGGGACAGAGACAATTCGGAGGTTATCTGCGAGCTCAGCAAAGACCTTCGTGGCAAATAATCTAACATCTTTATCCCTTTCACTTGTCCAGCCCAACATGTTAACCAAGCAGGCCACTGTTTTTGTGGAGGTGGTAAGTTCTGATATAGCTTTAGTCTTTAAGATCTCCTTTTTCAGAACATTGTCCAACATCTTAACCCCAGAGAGTTGCTTCTTGGGTGAGTCTGAATTTAAAGATTCCACTGCAAATGTGATGAGGCTAATCTTCTCTGGAGCAAGCACAGCCCCTTTCATGCATTTGTTGAAGACATATGCATAGTATGAATTGACATATTCCACTCCCTGGGGACCGCTAAATCCAGCCTGGCGGGCTAGTGATCTCCGTAAGATGAATGAAAAAATCTCAAGTATGCCGGCAATGGTATAGAGTATTCCTTGGCCAAGCAGCATCCCATAAAAGATGTAGAGAGATGGCACAAGATTTTTCATGTCCCCAAGGTTTTCCTTGTAGTGGTCATCGACTTTAAGGCCGCCCAAGAGTCCCAGCACGATGCGCAATACTGCTGCTGGGATCTGAAGGTTGCCAAATGACACTATCACTAGGGCCATTATGTCTAGCGAGGCAATGGTGAATTTAGTGTAGCCATGAAAAGTGAACATTAACATCATTGCCGTAGCAAACATGCATAAATTCAGAACAACTTGCCGCCAAAATACTATTTTGTTGCCGGGAGCCCGGTCTACTAGTTTGGAGATACTTTGGAACTGCAACCTGCTGATTGTCTGTAGGAGCACAACAGCAAGTAGTACCAGGTACAGTGTCCACTTGGCAGTTGAGTTTCTGAAACTGAGTTTGCGAATGATTAAATTGCCTTCATCAGTAGCATCAATACTATGGCGTAACAGGGGATAAAGCAACAGAACTGCAACCATCGGGCTCCATAATGACGCTGCTTTGCGTAGCGGATTGGATGGGAGTAGTCTTAGACATAGAAATGGGCCAATCGCAAGTATTGCCACCAACCAAGGTCGTATGTGTGTTGATGCATAGTTGTTCCTTATAATCATGCACACCAGAACATTGGAGAAACATACGAACAAGCTCAGCTCATTACTGCCAATAGACTTTATAGCACCTCTCGTACGGAAGAACAGTTGGTAGTCTACCCTGTTGCTGCGACTGAACATCCTGAAGTGCATACATATATATGGTGTACTTAGACAAAAACGGACAACATGAAATCCACAAGGCTATATGCATAAATTATGATCTACTAAATCACAGTGACAGCTGTGAAATTTGGGTCCCTGGAGAAACTTACCCTGACAATATCTTTGGTACAGCTCTATACTTTTAGCGCCTAAATGGAAAACTGAAAAAGAAATTGGCGTATATTTTGTTTGAGTTGATATTTCAGATGATCTGATGTTGCCAAGGTCAATATTCACCCATTTGTAGGCTCCGGGTCATGTTTTTGGGTCTTGATAAAATGATAAATTGTATGTTTTTAAGAAAATAATAATCTAGTTTCATGTTTTTAATAGAACAAAATAATCTAGTTTCGTGATAGACATTATCTGCCTACTTTGTGCCTTCTTATTGGGCCAGCATCTTTGTATATAATGTGAAGGAGAATTCAAACGTTTGATGGCTTTTTTCCAGGCATTGTTGCTTCTCCCTTTTAGCTAAGAGCATCTCTAGCCAAACCCTTAAAATTTAACTCCTCAAACCTTAACTGCTTAAATTTGAGTTGCTCAAAAAACACAAACCTAACCGAACCCTCAAACTTAACTCCTCATTTTGAGCTGCCTTTCCCTTTTTAATAGAACAAAACAATTTCTTCTTCTTTGAGCCTTCTTATTGGGCCAGCATGTTTGGATATAATGTTATGCATGTTTATTTTAAAATATTCAAACGATTGACGATATAATGTGCAATTGTTTGAAGTTTATGCGGCTAGGCTAAAAGAACAGAGAGAAAAAATGTCGTCCTCTAAATATGCTGGGGTGGGGGGGGGGCGGTTAGGTCCGGCCACCGTTGGAGGATAATTATCCTCCTCTATGTATACTTGGTCCTTTACTCCTCTAACGGATAGGGATCGGTTAGAGTTTCTCTTAGAGTTTCCTAATAAAGATGACCCTCGTTTGATGCGTGGTTGAAAAATATAAAAATTCCCCAACAAAAGACTTTTATCTTCTTTTTTTTAGTTGGCAAACACTAGTAGAAAACAGGGTTTTGGTTCGGCCAGAAAAAAGCATTAATCCCGGTTGCATTACGAACCGGGACTGATGTGAGCATTAGTCCCGGTTCGAGCAGCTAGGGCACCGTACAGGCATTAGTCCCGGTTCAAATGGGACCTTTAGTCCCGGTTGGTGCCACGAACCGGGACTAAAGGGTGCGATGCCCATTAGTACCGGTTCGTGGCACCAACCGGTACTAAAGGTCAGACCTTTAGTCCCGGTTCGAGCCACCAACCGGTACTAATGGGGTTTGAGGCATTAGTACCGGTTCATGGCACGAACCGGTACTAAAGGTCCTATTTTCAAACTCTACCCCCCCTGATCGCCTTTTCAGTTTTGTAAAAAGCAAAAGAAAATGATAAAAACTTCAAAAATTAAAATCCTTCCAGATGTAGTTATGTTACTACATGTACTAGTTAGAAAAATTTAAAAACTTAAATTTGGACATGTTTTGCAAAAAGTGTAGGGAAAATGTAAAACGGCTATAACTTTTGCATATGATGTCAGAAAAAAAGTATAATATATCAAAATGTTCAGCATGAAAATCCGCATCCGATTTTGACCGCCTACGGCCTGTTTGCAAATTTTTAGAATCCTCAAATTCTAAAAGGAAAAAAGATATGCTCAAATTTCTGTTTTTTTTTAATTTTTGTTAAATCTGGTCAAACTATGGTCAAACTACTTATTCAAGAAGTATTAGTGTTACTAAATAATTATTCAAGAATATTAGTGTTACTAAATAATTATTTTAGTTTTTTTTGAATTTTGGTCAAATCTGGTCAAACTGTGGTCAAACAATGGTCAAACTAATTATTCAAGAAATATTAGTGTTACTAAATAATTATTTCAGTTTTTTTGAATTTTGGTCAAATCTGGTCAAATTGTGGTCAAACTATGGTCAAACTACTTATTCAACAAATATTAGTGTTACTAAATAATTATTGTTTTTTAGAACAATAGTTTCAAACGCAAATAGTGAAATGTGTGACTTCATGCTCAAGCTAAATTCCTGAGGGTTAATAGGATTGACATCTTACTATTGTCAGGAAAACAACAAGTGCAGACTTGGAAACGAGGGAGAATAGAACCCGGAAGTTAAGCGTGCTCAGGCTGGAGTACTGAGAGGATGGGTGACTGTCCGGGAAGTTAGATGATTTGGAATGATAAGGGGTGATTAGAGATTAGAGGTTAAATTGAGCAGTGATGAGGGGTGATTAGATCTTAGAGGTTAAAATAATTCAGAAATTTGAAAATCAAAAAAATTCAAAAAAAATTATAAAATTTCCTTTAGTACCGGTTGGTGTTACCAACCGGGACTAAAGGTGGACCTCCAGGCAGGGGGGGGGGGGCTTTAGTAAAGACCCTTTAGTCCCGGTTCCAGAACCGGGACTAAATGCCCTTTTTCTACTAGTGAAAGGACTTCTATCTGTTATGGTTTTTATCATTTATGCCGCTAGTTGTCCCACTACTCAGTTTTGCCATTAGAAATTGCAACTGCTCAAAAATGCCAGCATTCCGTGAGTGCTTGCTTAAAATGCTATTAGATATCTAAAAAATGCCATCGATCCAATAGATATCTACTAAAAATGCCATTAGACATTATTATTATCAGATCAAACTCGTTATTGAGCAGTTTAAATTCCTAATGGCAAAACTGAGTAGTGAGACATAACTAGTGACATAAATGATAAAAACTCTATTTGTCAATATAAAGTTCACGCATAGGAGGAGTCTTTATTGATTGTCTGAGATTTAAACGTCGAGTGTAGCAGGAGGGGAACAAGGCACATAACCTGTGGAGAGAGAGAAGGGATGGCGGGAGAAGATAAATCTATCATGTGTGGAAATCCCAGCCAAGCTCTCGTGTCATTCCGGAGCGGGCGACCCCATGGCGACCCAAAACCTTAGCCGCCCGGGGTCCTCCACGTCTCCGCCGCCGTCGCCTCTGGAGTTAGCCACAGTGGCAGTGGCGCTCGTCTTCCAAAGAATCTGGCTATGCATGAGCTCTTGTGCGGAGGACCTCATGTTTCTTGGCACGGATGCGTTGGGGCAGCGGCCACGCAGGCTGTGAAGGCGAGTTCGTTCGACGGCGGTTGCTCAGGGCTGCGCGGGCAGCAGGGTGTCGTTGCAGTGCGCCGAGGTGGCAGCCCCGGGGCGCGGTCACCGGATTGGCCGCGGGCCTCGTGGTGGTTGGAGTTTGGTCCAGGCTTAAAAATTTCGACGAAATTTCATTGAAATTTCCTAAATTTTGCAAATTGGGGGGGGGGGGGGGGTCCAAAATATTTTTGATCCCAAAATTTTGAACCAGATTCAAACTAATTTTAAAATAAATTTAAGTTATGTTAAATCCAATGAAATTTAAAATCTAAAATTCCAAAATATGCAAAATATTCAAAGTTTTGCATATTTCGATGAGGCCCGAAATTTTCTTGTTTACGAAATTAATAACCTTGGTTTGGTCCGGTGCTCCCTGCACGCGCGGATCCCGCTTCGAGGGAGCTGCGGTGATCGACGCTTGGTGGTTTGGCGTCGATGACCTGGTGGGCTGTCCGGTCGCATTCCTCGAGCTGTGGGTGTGCCGTGTGGTGGCTTGGGCGTGGCTGATCTCGGGCTTCTGCCCGGATCCGGTGTTGGTGGTCGCCTGTGCGCTTGGTGGATTTGGTCGGCGTTGCGGGGATGCGTGCGTGCGGTTGTCGTCTTGTCTTGGATCTGGGTTGTATGCTCTTGTCAGCGTGCAGGCATGGTGACCGTGGCCTTGATCTAGCCCGTGTTGCGCGGTTGACGTGCAGCTCCGCGATGGTGCGTATGGAGGATGGTGGCGCGGCGGCGCCACACATGCGGTTGGAGCGGGATGGCTACAACGGCATGCAGAGTCGTGGTGGTTTTGTCAACCATGTCTGGGTGGTGGACTGGTGTTGGCAGCAGAGCTCTCTTACACACCTCCATGTGGCTTGTGCGGGATGGTCCGCAAGCCGGGAAGGTTGTGGTCATGTTGGATTTGGTGAACTCCGGGCTAAAGCCTATCTCAGACGTGGTCGATGCCGGTATCGATGGCGTCTGACGTCGTTCCCTCCTTGGAGGTGTCGTCGTGGAGCCCCTTCATTTCCCTCGTCGTCTTGGCCTCGGGCCCTCCAGGAGTAAATCTGAGTTCCAGCCTTGGTCAGAGCAAGTATCAGCGCGATTTCTCGACACTTCACTCTTAGGGGCAATGCCTTAGAGGTTCATTCCTTCGTCGGTTGTCGGGGAATTCTAGTTTCATCGTCGGCCTGGTGGGTGCGTGGCCTTGGCATCAGTGCAAGCTGGTGGATGCGTGGCCTCGGGATCGTTGTGGAAGTCGGAGCGGCGGCTTCGAAGATCTCCTGCGCATATGGTGGTGACTCTGGTCACTTGTGCGGCAGAGCCATCGGCTCGATTGGATCTGGGTCTCGGGGCCAGTGTGGAGATTGGAGTTGTGGCTTTGAAATTCTCTTGTGTAGGTGTTGTCCTTGGTTGCCTGAGTGGCAGGGCCATCGATTAGACTAGTGCGCGGCCTTGGGCCTAGTGTGGAAGCCGAAGCGGTGGCTCCGGAATACGCCTTTGGGGTGTATGAGTGTCAGCTCCGCCCACTTGGGTGGTGGTGTTGTCGGCTTGGTCGGTGCGTAGCCTCGGGGCTGGCGTGTGCATTTGTCGCAATTGTATTGGTTCTTGGCCAGTTTTTCTTATTAACTGGTCAATTCTCTTCTATTTAGTGAAAAGACAAAGCTCCTACCAGTCGCTTGAAAATAACAAAGCTCCTACCAGTCCGCATGAGTGCACATATGCACATGAGTTGCCAACTTGCCTTGACAGATAGACCCCCACCGTTCATAATGGGTATCAAAAGATCATTAGTCTAGGATCACTACATCAGTGCGAGCTATTACCTCCATTCCAAAATACTTGAAGTTCTAAGTTTGTCATAAGTCAAACATCTTTAAATTTGACTTAGTTTATATAAAAATATACGCATATCTATGACAACATACTAGTTTCATTAGATTCATCATGAAATATATTTCCATACTATATATAATTGATGTTGTAGATGTTAATATGTTTTTTTATAAAGTTAGTCAAACATAAAGATGTTTGACTCAAGACCAACCTATAACTTCAAATAATTTGGAAAGGAGGAGGAGGAAGCATCTGTCACGAGCTAGCGCCGGACTGGTGGGTTTTTGTCAAAAATTAAAAGAATACGAGTAGTTTTCTGTTTACTTAGGGGCAATTATGGTGCTTTTCACTTCTGGGTAAACATCTCTAAAGAGAGTACTCTCTTCGTTCTTGAAAGAGTGTACTTTCAACTTTGTTGGAAAGTCAATTTCTTTTATGTTTGATTGTATTTATATAATAATGGACCAACATCTATGCCATCAAATTAGTAGCATTAGATTTATGATAAAATATATTCTCGTCATATACCTATTTGGTTTTACAAGCATTGACATATTTTTGCACAAAGTCGGTCAAACTTTGAAATAGTCCGACCCTCCAACAAAATTGAAAGTACACTCTTTTAAGGACGGAGAGAGTAAAGACGAGCGTTGCTGAAGTTATGTAGGGGCATTCATCTTGTCCTGGAGTAGAGACCAGATTTCAAGGTAGTGAAAGCAACGCGACTAGGACGAGGTTACATAGGGAGGTGTATAGTGATGGTGTGTTGCAACTAAACCTAGGCATACTCCCTGCCAAAAATGCGTATTTTGTACTCCAGATATTATTATTTTTGCGGGAATGTACTCCAGGTATTAAAAAGACCAAAAAAGACCATTATCTGGGTAATGAAGCACTATATGTATTTTTCTAAAAGAATAATGACAAAATTAAGTCATTTTGGACTTTCGGGATGGATAGTAAAGTCTAGTCTGTAGCATTTTCCGCCAAAAAGAAAATTATGTACTCTAGCATCAGTGTAGCACTGCTTGTTACTACAAAGTATGGGCAACACCCATTGTGTAGCTAAGAGAAGAAATGTATAGAAGATAATGTCTTATGGAGGGTGGTTGGTGTTGATTAATTCGGTCTTGACGAGTTTGCCGATGTTTCTCATATCTTTCTTTGAAGTATCGGTAGGGGTACGGAAAAGATTAGACTTTTATAGATCCCGATTCTTCTGGCAAAGCGATGAGGCCAAGAAGAAATATAGACTGGCTAGATGGGATATCATGTGTAGACCAAAAGATTAAGGTTGGTTAGGGGTCGAGAATTTATAGGTAAAGAATAGATGTTTGCTTAGCAAATGGCTATACAGACTATCTACGGTGACCGAAGGCATGTGGGTACAAATCTTGTGGAATAAATACCTACATACTAAGACTTTGACCCAGGTGAATGCAAGGCCAACGGACTCACCTTTTTGTAAAGGGTTAATGAAGACAAAAAACTTTCTTCCAGCGGGTGAAGTTCCTAATTGATAGTGGTACCACTACTAGATTCTGGGAGGACACATGGCTAGCGGAGACGTCTCTGGCTTTAAAATACCCCTCCATATATAATATTGTGCAACCTAAGGAGGATTATGTCACCACAGTATTAAACTCAGTACCACTTGACATCCAATTTAGGAGATCTCTTGTAGGGGAACGTTGGAATGCTTGGTTACACCTGGTCCGTAGGTTGATGGATGTTCAACTTTCAGACCAGGCGGATAAAATTAGTTGGAAGTTAACCACGAATGGATTATTCTTTGTGAAATCCATGTATTTGGACTTAATTGATTCCGGGCCATTGTCGAGGTCTTTGCATATACGAAAGATTAAAATTCCACTCCACATCAAGATCTTTATATGGTTCGTCCATAAAAGAGTCATCTTGATCAATGATAATCCGATGAAAAATAATTGGGTTGGTAACCCCAGGTGCTGTTTTGTGATCAAAACGAAACGATTAAACACCTTTTTCTCGAGTGTCCACTTGCAAAATTGTTATGGCGATCTATTCATATAGCTTTTAACGTTCACCCTCCAATGAGTATAAACACGTTATTTGGGACGTGGCTTAATGGAGTAGACATACACATAGCTAAACATATTCGGAAGGGATATGTGCATTATTATGGGCTATATGGAACACTAGAAATGATATGATTTTTAATGAGACAAAATTCACTAATTTTTTGCAGGTTATCTACAGAGCTACAGCCTGAATCCGTATGTGGTCGTTACTCACTCATGCGGACTACAGGTAGCTTATGGTTATTGTGTGCAACGGCTGGGAGATGGTAGCACGGGCTATCTTCAGCTGATTTGGATGACGAGCTAATAATAGGCTAGATGTGTAGGCATCGTAGCCTGTTCTTTATCGCCGAATGTGGCGCTTCCTTGCCGGATGTGGCGTTTTACAGATTTATTTTCTCTTTTTTCTCGGATTTTGAGCTTCTTGGATTTTAAGACCTTGTTACCCTTTCTAATAATATGGATGCAATATGGATGCATGCATCGACTGATAAAGAGAGGCAGGAGGTAATTCTTTTTTTTTTTTAAAAAGAAATGTATTGGCGACATAAAATTGCATACGTACCTCAATCCTTCCAGGAAAATTATGGCCGTGGCAAACCAGAAATCCAGCACGTGGAGCACTGTCGGGTAGCCGCTGAGCACGACGACGGTCGCCCATGTGAAGGCCAGCGTGCCCAGAGCGCTGCCGACCCTCTCCATCGGCGCGATCGAGTGCACGAAGCGATTCAGCCCCTTCTCGGGCGCAGCGGGGACGACCTTGCTGGCGGGAGGAGCTGCCCGCATCTGTACGCGGTGCTCGGCGACGTTTGCCATTCTGTGCTATCAGCAGCGGCAGCAAACAACACTACCACACGCGCACGGCCGTCGGCCGCTAAGGTGGTGAGTCTGGTGTTCGAGTGGTTCTCGATGGGTTTGGCTCTGAACTCCTATAAATGGTGAAAATGGTAAAGGGTAATGTTTGTGGCCGGGGCGCCGGCCGAACCGTTGCGCCGGTCTCGTGCGCGTCGTCTGATGCGCTAGATCGAACGCCCACGTTTTCTCCTCAACCGCACCCACGTCCACGTGCTGCTGGGTCCACGCACCGCTTTGGGCGCAGCTTATCCCTTCGCTTGCGTCGCCTCCTTCTCCACCACTCGTTCTTCTTCTTTTCCCCATCCACATTCAATCCTTGCTGCCGCACGGCGGCGACCAACGCGGAGAGGAGATGCAGTTTTTTGTGGCAAACCACCGGCAGCAAGCAGCAACCCGCGACGACGACGGCGGCGACAAGTGCTGCAACCAGGACGGACACAAGTGCTGGAGACCCCGCGGCGGCCGGCGTTCAAGATCTCGGCCAGTTTTTTTTTTTGCTGCAACCAAGTGTTTTTTTGCTGGAACCAGCTTCAAATTTTGCTACCAAGTATTTGGGTTTTTGTTTGAAGTGAACCAATTTTTTTGCTTCCACGCTTCTTCCCCTGCTGGAATCAGTGTATTTTTTACTACAGCTGTCTTTAATTTTTGCTGGAACTAATATTTTTTTTGCTTCCATGTCATTTTTTGCTGGAACCATTGTATCACTTTTGCTACAAGCGTTTTGATTTTTTGCTACTACCGCCGTGTTGATTTGTTACATCCATTTTTTCATGAGGTTACGGAGACCCACAACGATGTGTTTTTTGCTGCGACCACCGTTGATTTTTGCTACTGCCGGTGTCGACATTTGCTGCTTTCACACGTGTGCGAATATGGGCTGCAAGCAAAAACGGCGGCGAGCAGCAACCTGGGACGACGGCGAGCAGCAACCTGGGACGACGGCGATGGTATTTTGCTGCAACCTCCATCAGTTTTTGCTACATCTGGGCAGATTTTTTGTTACATCCGTTTTGGATGGCAGAGACCAGTGGTCGTCGTTCGCGGGGAAACCTATGCGACGAGTGTCAGCGGCGAGGGACGGGAGTTGCAACCGGCGACGACCTGCGGGACCAACAGTTCTACGAATCAGGCGAGTAGTGCTCATCACGGACGTTTTTTCGAGCTCGCCGGCGACGTGCTTCGAGCTCGCCGGCAACGGGGTCGGCGCGGTCACCCGGGGACACGCGAGGGTGCACTAGCGGGGGAGCTCCTCCTCGAGCTGAGCCGGTCGCCGCCGCCGTGGATTCGGGATGGGGCGACGCAGGGGGAACGCAAATCATTTTTGTTTCTAGCTGTGGCCTGGGGCTCTGACTCAGATCTGACGGGCCTTAATTGCTGCATCGGATGGCTGGTGGCGGACCGGCCGAAAATTTCGGTCGATGCACCGGCGCCTAGCAGTCGCCAATGGTAAAACAAATGCGCAAATATCCATTTTTCTCTTCGGTGAAATTAAATAGTAGTACTACTGTTACTACAAGAAAGGCACCCCACGGCAAGTGTGTTAGCCCAAGGCCACAAGTGTTTCCATCGCCGGGAGTCGCAAGCACAGGTCTCCCGCGACTGATTCAGGGCGCACCAACGAAGTAGAGCTCACTGTCGAGAGTTCAATGTTGGGAGCCGCACGAGACGAGAGAGCTCCGGTAAATTTCCACGGAGCACGTACACACGGACAGCGCAGTCGAGGGCTTGGAGAGGACGTACGGTCGACGTCTTCCGTCTTCCAGGTTCCAAGTCGTCCTGGAACCACAAAAGCCACCTACTCCATCTGTCCTAAATTTTGGACAACGCTAACGCTCACACGTGTGGTGGGAGCCAAATTCGTCCACACGCATTATAACATATAAACTGTGCCACGTCACCGCATGCATGCATGTGAGAATCTTTTTGGATTTTCAGTTTTTAAAATGTTTTATCTCTTAAAAGAAAAATTCGATTGAAGATCTGTTTTCACCATTAAATCCCTCGCGACGAGATCTTCGAAACTAGATCCCATATCAATATATTTTGACGAATTTTTTTGGGCTTAAAAATTGCCATGTCTATTGCACATGAATTGCCATTATGTTTACACTGAAGTTGCCATGATATATTTCAGCTATTTTCTTCTACATTTAAAAGTAAATTTTAACATATTATATAACGGGAATTAAGAAACTAGACTTGCCATGCATCATAAACTAAAATTGCCATGATACATGCACTTAAAATTGCCATGGTTTATACAAAAAAATATTTTCATGGTCGAAGTACTGGAATTGCCATCATCAGAAAACTAAAATTGCCATGTTCTGCAAACTAAAATTGCCACATGTTAACTTTAGTTTAAGCACTATGGCAACTACAGTGTAAACATCATGGCAACTTTTGGGCAAAAAAATTCATCGAAACATATCAACATGGGGTCTACTTTTGAAGATCTCGTCGAGACGGATTTAATGGTGAAAACAGATTTTTAATTCGATTTTTTAATTAGAAGATAAAACATTTTTAAGCCGAAAACCAAAAAGATTTTTGCTGACATCATCTATTCATACGTGGCAAAATGAGTGGTGATGGAGGCGTGTGGGCGATGTGCAAACGCCCACACGTGTGGGCGTTAGTTTTTTCGCAATTTTTTTGTCTTAGATTCGTATAGATACGAATGTATCAAATCTATAGAGATATTAAGCTCCCTTGAATTGAAGCGTTGTGGTGCTTCGAGGATTGTGGGGTCACTAGGGCCCCACACATAAGTGTGTGTTGTTTCATTCTATTTCTTCTTCTTTTTTATTTTAATTTTTTTTCACGTTTTAATTCATAAGCACTTAATAAAATTTGTGTACTTTAAAAAACATAGACATATTTTAAATTCTTCAAATACGTTAATATCTATGGAGATACTAAGCTCCCTCGAATTGAAGCGTTGTGGTGCTTCAAGGATTGTGGGGTCACTAGGGCCCCACACGTAAGTGTGTGTTGTTTCATTCTATTTCTTCTTCTTTTTTATTTTAGTTTTTTTTCACGTTTTAATTCATAAGCACTTAATAAAATTTGTGTACTTTAAAAAATATAGACATATTTTAAAATTCTTCAAATATGTTAATATTGATTAAATTTGTGGATATTTCTTAAGTTCATGGTCATTTAAACTTTGTGAACATTTTTTTAAACCATGAATAAATTTAAAAACCATGATTTTTTCTAAAATTCATGATTTTTAAAAGTCATAATATTTTTAAAGTTCCTTAAACATCATTTAATTTAACTAACCTTTTTCAAATAAAAAGAGAGAGGCGATTTTTTCTGAGCTAGCAGTGGGGTGAGCGAAAAAAACTAAACGCGCGAGAGGAGCAAGGAGCCAAGTTGGGCGAGCAAGAGGTTCGTGTGCTGACCTATGTGAGCGTCACAATAATAATTTCATGGGTTTAACACGAAATAAGAACTCCCAAGAAGCTCAAACAGTCACCACCGGGCTGACACCAAGGCCAAAATGTGCAAAGGCTTCACAACCACACATCAAATAACTCCTCTCTTCTCTTAAAAAAAATACTCCAACATCAACCCAACACGATATATGAAAAAAAAACATCACGAATAAAAAATTGAAACACAAAGCCAACACAGATAAAATCAAACAAAACAACAATAATCTATAGCTATAAAAAAATATTTTCACAAGTGAGGAATGGCGCGGCGAAGCGCGCGTTAGCCTCTAGTCATCTTATCATAGCTGATAAAGTTCTTTAGTCTTGGTTAGAATATTACTTAAGTCCGCTCGATGCTCGTCGATCGCGGAATGGGCGCGCCAGGTGCCAGGGTGTCGTGGAGCGAGGGATCTCCGAGGGAGCAGGCCACACATCAGCCACATGACCCATCTCGGGTCTTTTTCGTTTTTGTTTTTCACACGCCACCCCGGGTCTTCTGTAAGAAAACAAAAGTCGCCATGTGGATTTGTGAAATGAAATGAATGTTAGATTTTGTTTGGCAGTGGAATTTGTCTCATTTTTGAATTATTATGATCAACAATCGCATACACTCTCCATCCAGCGTTTCAACACATTTACACCGTAAAAATGTTTATCAACCCAAAAATAATGGTGCATTTCTTTTTTACCAATCAAGATCAAAAAGATCTTGACAACATTAGATTCACAAAATCAAATACCCCCTCTGATCTATATTAATTGCCGTTGTTTTAGTACAACGTTTGTACTAAATCAATGACAATTAATATGCATGGATAGGAGGGAGTAATAAAGTATATTCATCTAAACTGAAGAGAAGATATTGGACAACATGGGTAATATAACTACCATATTCAGCTCCGCAAGTAACATATATACTAGTAAGCTTGCACGTGCAACGCACGTCTTGCATTATACTCTAGTATTAATTTAGTTTTAGGTATTTACAAACATGAAAGAATAAAAACATGTTTATCTTTTTATCCAAATAATTACAAATTACCGAAAAAGGGTTGCCTCCGCTTTATATTATAAAGCAACGACCACACGATACACTTGCTGGGGCCTCAGCACAAGCAAGCCCAAAAGAAACGAAAAAGGAACTAAAGAGAAAATAATGCCAACAACGGCGGATCAACGAAAACGATGAGGACCCGCAACCGCCGCGCCCACCGGAAAATTCCACCACGCTCCTAGCACTCCGGACCGCCGCATACCAAACAACACCTTCAAGAAGGATCGCGACGATGACGACGCTGTTGCCCGGACATGTCCTAGCGTTTCCCCCGGTACGCGAGGGGTGAGGTGGAAGGGGTATGCCCGACGCCCTTCAGGAAGGCACGGCGGCGCCCACGGGCGTCACCGCGTCGGTGCCGGCCCTGCCGACAAGGATTTCTCCCGACCACCCACCAACCACGACCCCAGACGATCCATCCCGCGCCACCAAACACATCGCCCACCAACTTGCGCCACCACGATCGAGCAGTCTCCATCGCTGTCTCACCATGGCTAATGAAACGGGACCGACGGAAACAAGACGACGCAACCAGGAACCAGGAGCGGCAACATCAGCAGCCTCGCGGGAGGGGACATCCTCCACCGCCCCCGGCGGGATCCGGCCGGACGCAGCACAGGGGCAAACCGGGCCACCCCCGGCCCAGCCGAGCCCGAAACGGGCTCGCGAAGCCCCCGTCGCCGCGCTGCAGAAGGCGAGCCACCGTCGCCACCACCCCCAGCACGAGTCACGCCCCCGACCCGCCGGAGACGCCGCAAGCAGACCGGGCCAGGCCCGCCCATACCCAGATCGAGCCCAAAAGGGCCCAGATCTGGGCCGGGAGGCCCGCCGCGAGCCACCGCGCCGCCCCGCCGCCAAGCTGATGATGGCCGCTGTTTTGCTTGGATCTATTCTATGCCAACAGTTCACACAATTTACAATTAACCATGGATGCCCAGGAACGGTCTTAAATATACAAACTCACACACAAATAATTCTACTATCAAGTCCAATCATACAGGGTAATAATAGGGATGCGAAGAAGAGATTATCCATCATTAAAGATATTGTTATCAGTAGTATACATGTTCTATGATGTGTTCACCTTTTGAGCGAATAAGTCTAGCAATGCAAGTGAAGACACAAAGAAAACTTGGAAACCGTCAGGAACTGGTGCCCATGGCAACAAGGCAGGACATGTGTGCATGGCAACACTGCATAGCAGGAGGTACAATTGGATCATATTATGCCAGTACATCAAATGTGCCGGTTAACAGTACAATATTTCTTCCACATTGGAAAACAACCTGACTTTTTTTCCTGAAACATACTTATAATATAACTATAAATAGTAGCCAAGGTTAGTGAAATCATGCCTTGCCGGAATTTTCCTTCTTTCCTATGATAGTGTGACAAGTAAGCCTCCATGACTCCGGTTTCTGACCAAGCCAATGAGCTGCAAAGAGTAGAGTTAATTGAAAACTTTACAATAAAATCATCAAGCAGCAGTCTTCGTGGGTAAATAGTGTTGCAGTACAAAATAGTGTTATATCACGAGGTTGCAAACTTGCAATACATGCATGAGACCACTATAAGACCTCCAGTACAAATTAGTGGCAGATCAATAAAAAATCTGTATAAGCATGAGAGAAAATTAGAAGAGCATCTAAGCATATGTGTGCAGGTCACATACCAAGAATAGGCATAATTAGCACGCACAAGCGTCAGGAGAATCCACCAGTTCTTCAATAAACAGAAAGAAAGCCACCTCCATCCTCTATCACCTCCAACCAATTTTAATGGAATCAATAGAGAAATCAGCATATAGAGATGGGGAGGTGCTGCCGGCGTTGGGGGTCCTGGTGGGAGAGGGGCGGCGCATCGCTGTTTCAAAATGAGTCGATGAGACAATAAAGGTGCAGATTTTAACAGATTAAACAACCAAAATGGTTTAGGATACAAGGTTCGTGACTTCCACAAAAAGAACTCTTTTGGGATTGTAAGATGCATCAGCTCAAATTATGAACTATCATCCCCACAGTTTCCAGTAAAAGGGAAATGATAGGAGACCCAGTAATTCACATTTGCTTCACCATCAAACCTTGAGCATGCTGCAATTTTGTCAACAACTGCACGTAATTTGGCAATTGAATAGGAAAATGGGTTCAAAGACAACACAAGCTATGTAGGTAAAAGGCAGAAAATCACACTGCAATCTTCAATCGCAAATGGAAATAATTTCACCAAAATAAAGAAGCAAGATCAACCAATATTGACTCGACTGGAACCTAAAATAAAGAAGCTCCTATCTAATGAAACATGTACATCTAACCTCAATATTCTTGAATAGTGGAGCATTGGGCTCAGTTGTTCAGCCATCTCAGTCTCCCCCATCCTCATGGCTTAGCATAATTAGACCTTAACACAGTGCCAAATGGAAGTCATTTGATTTTTGAAAAACGAAGACATTCTCTCCATCCACTAAGTTTCACAATTCAATCCAGGAATCAACTCTTTTCATGTGGCAATCTATTAAGGCAGAAAAACATCGTCAATCACGATCTCTCAGGGATCTACATACACTTATATGTTCGTTTTATCAAATAAAAAAAAGATAAAATTGGTCCTTCCCAAGCTTATACACGATCAAGTTTAGATCAAAGAACATGTATACCTTTTACATGGAGGATTCAGAGGAAGGGATTCTCTGGAAAAGCCCTCCTCGCGTACGCATGGTGCTAGAGATCTCGCTGTCGAGGGAGCACGGCAGGGAGAAGAGGCACCGGGGAGCGGAACGGAGGAATCGAGGCGCGGCGCGGCAGGCCCGTGAAGTGTGACATGGCGGGAGGGACCTTCAACGGGAGCGCTGGGGGCGGCACAGCAGCGGTGGCGGGTCGGGGGCATGACGGCAGCACGGTGCGCGGCATGCTGCGCGCGGCACGGCACGAGGCCGGGGGCGCGGCGGCTCCTGCTCCCTGTGCGGCTCGGCGGCAGGGGGAGCGAGCGCAGGGATGATGTCCATCTGAGGGTGCGTGATTATAGGAGATGCATTGCGTGATTATACGAGGGTGAGTAATTTTCAATAGATTCCTTTCTTTTCTCGTGCGATTACGGCTGATGCGGTTGCGGAAGCGAGGCCTGAAGTTTCCTCTGCGGTGCGATGGAGTACGGTCAGTCAATCCAAATTATTAAGTACACACGGGAGAATAGATTAGATTAAGATTAACCGTTAGATTAAGTTTAGTGGACCTAATTAGACGGTGATAATGCGTCCGTGTACGTTTTATGGGGTGTTTTTAGAGAAGATCATGTTTGATCTTTTATTAGTAAGTAGAGATGTATCATGCAGCCTCATACAAGTACATGTGAGGTCCAAAAGGTATATTGCATCATAGTTCACTCATACAAGCAATTCCAATTCAATTCCATAAGGCACAAAGGCACCATAGTTCACTCACACTTTGTATTGGCCTGTATTTAGCAATCTCAATTCCAGTAGCAACAAAACACCCTATTATTCCAGTTCCGAACTTTGTCCTTTTTTTTTTCTCTTGGCATGTTCTCACCATGGGGACTGCATTGCACCCTGCAAGTTTTAATAAGTTTCTTATGGATGAGAAACAAAAAATAGAAGGAAGGGAACATAAAAACAGAATAACTCAACCATGTTTGTAATTACACAGCCATGCCAATGATACTAATATATCTAGACCCAATAGCAGATTACAGGTTAGAGTCAAGCCCATGGTTTCATTCACTCATCTCTTGAGACAAAAAAAATCCTCCATATTCTTCTCTACCAATATCGGGCATGTGCGAGAAAATGTAAATGCGTGTACATTTTGGTATAATGGACCAAGTATGCATGTGAAGAGAAGGCAATCCAGATTATCAAAATATGTACAGAAGTACGAATTATTTCAATTCAACAACAATGTCTTATGATGCAACTAAACAACCCTACAAACACCAAAATCAGATTAATAGGTTAGAGCCAACCCCACAGTTTCACTTCTCTCTTGAGACAACAAAATCCTGCATATTACCTCTTCTCTACAAATATAACAGCCATCACACTATATTTTCTGAAGCACAAAACATACTAGACTAGAGGCAATAGGGGTGGACATCTCATATTTTATATGACTATAATAAGGACTTAAATTTTCTAAATGGAAAGGTTTCCCTTTTTTTTCATTTCCCATTGATTACCTCCCACAGAAACTCAACATTCTACTCCAGTGTATTACCCACAAGTATTATGACAGAATAAGAAAAATAGGGAATGGAAGTACAAAACCACGTTTCTTTTTTAGAGTAACTATCCCATGCTCTCCAAACCTCCCCTCTCTTTTTGTCTTACATTTATATGTTAAAATCACTTCTTAACAAGACATGTACCTACCAAGAAGCTTCGTTAAACGGACCCACAATGTGATTAAAGACCAGGCAATCCAGTGATTATTCATATTATACATGAAAAGGCAATGCAAAACGGATATCCAATTCGGTGGCCAGGCTCATCTGCTCCCACTCAGAAAAAGAATCAAAATAAATACTAGAATTTTTTTTTTAAAAATTCCAATTATTTTTTGTGTGATAGATAATTTGCCGCGTGAGGTTCGCTCCAAATTTCAACTTATTTGGACATCTGAGTAGCTCTCGGCAAAAAAGACAAATCGGGTCAGAACAGTGCGTGAACAGTAAACATTTTTACAGACCCCGATTTTGTCTTTTTACCGAGAGCTGCTCAGATGCTCAAATGAGTTGAAATTTGGAGCGGACCTCACACATCAAATTATCTACCACCCAAAAAATTAGATTTTTTTTGAATTTTTCTAGTATTTGTTTTGATTTTTTTTTCTGAGCACGGGCGCAGAAACTCCACGTCCCTTGCAAAACTAAACTTCTACAAGAATGGCACCATCAGGCTGCTATGTTAGCTACTAAAAAACTTGTACTTCAAATAGTGCTGCTACAACAAGTGCACCACAAAGCAGCAGGAACAAAAATAGAATTTGGGACATCTTGTAGAAGTGGTTGATACGTCTCCAAAGTATCTATAATTTTTTATTGTTCTATGCTATTATAGTATCAATCTTGGATGTATTATATGCAATACTATATCATTTTTTGGGACTAACCTATTAACTTAGTACCAAGTGTCAGTTGCTGTTTTTTTGCCTGCTTTTGGTTTTCCAGGAAATCAGTACCAAACGAACTCCAAATGCCACGAAACTTTTTGACGATTTTTTCTTGACATAAGAGACCCTAGAAGCTTCGGGAGGAGGACATCAGGTGAAGGAGTAGGCCAGAAGCCACATGGGCGCGCCCAGGTGTAACGCCCACGATGCGGCTATATCTCCCACGTGTCGAGGCACGACTTAGAGGCATAACCGCATTGTGGTTTTGTCGCAAGAAGGGTCATCTTCACACAATCCCATGTAATGAACAAGAATGGGATAACGAGAGTTGGCTTACAATCGCCACTTCACACAATACATAAATTAATTCATACATCATCCAAAATCCACACATAGACCGACTACGGTTAAATCCAAATGAAAATAAGATAACCCCAAATGCTAGAGCCCCGATCATCCCAACTGGGCTCCACTACTAATCATCAGGAAAAGAAACATAGTAACGACCACGTTCCTCGTCGAACTCCCACTTGAGCTCGGTTGCGTCATCTGCACTGGCATCGTCGGCACCTGCAACTGTTTTGGTAGAATCTGTGAGTCACGAGGACTCAGCAATCTCACACCCGCGAGATCAAGACTATTTAAGCTTATAGGAAAGGATGGTGTAATGAGGTGGAGCTGCAGCAGGCACTAAGCATATATGGTGGCTAACATACGCAAATGAGAGCGAGAAGGGAAGCAATGCAACGGTCGCGACGCTAGAAATGATCAAGAAGTGATCCTGAAACTACTTACGTTCATGCATAACTCAAGCCGTGTTCACTTCCCGGACTCCGCCGAGAAGAGACCATCACGGCTACACACACGGTTGATGTATTTTAATTAAGTCAAGTGTCAAGTTCTCTACAACTGGACATTAACAAATCCCCATCTGCCTCATAACCGCGGGCACGGCTTTCGAAAGATAATACCCTGCAGGGGTGTCCCAACTTAGCCCATTATAAGCTCTCACGGTCAACGAAGGATAAACCTTCTCCCGGAAAGTCCCGATCAGTCTCGGAATCCCGGTTTACAAGACATTTCGACAATGGTAAAACAAGACCAGCAAAGCCGCCCGAATGTGCCGACAAATCCCGATAGGAGCTGCACATATCTCGTTCTCAGGGCACAACGGATGAGACAACCTACGAGTAAAACCAGGCCTCAAGTTTCCCTGAGGTGGCCCCGCAGTCTACTCGGTTCGGACCAACACTCGAAGGAGCACTGGCCCGGGGGGGGGGGGGGGGTTAAAATAAAGATGACCCTCGGGCTCGCGAAAACCCAAGGGAAAAAGGCTTAGGTGGCAAATGGTAAAACCAAGGTTGGGCCTTGCTGGAGGAGTTTTATTCAAGGCGAACTGTCAAGGGGGTCCCATAAATCACCCAACCGCGTAAGGAATGCAAACTCAAGGAACATAATACCGGTATGACGGAAACTAGGGCGGCAAGAGTGGAAGAAAACACCAGGCATAAGGCCGAGCCTTCCACCCTTTACCAAATATATAGATGCATTAATTAAATAAGAGATATTGTGATATTCCAAAATATCCATGTTCCAACATGGAACCAACTTCAACTTCACCTGCAACTAGCAACACTATAAGAAGGGCTGAGCAAAAGCGGTAACTTAGCCATTCCAACCGGACCTTTGCGAAGCTTTCCGCAAGCTGAATCTCCAAGTTGTTCCTCAAGGCTTTCTTGCCGACCTCTTAGTCTCTTCTACTTTGGAAGATCAAATTCGTGAGGCACAACTCCTGGATACCATGGTGAAGAAGGTGAAACGTGGTATCGACAAGGGTCTTTCCAAATACAAGTGCTATCGCATTGATGACAGAGACACTTTATTCTTCGAGGACCGGATTGTGGTTCCTAAAGGTGATCTAAGGAAAGTCATTATGAACGAGGCGCACAATTCTCTTCTTTCCAATCATCCTGAAAGTACGAAGATGTACCATGACCTCAAGCAGTCCTATTGGTGGACTCGAATGAAGCGAGAAATCGCCCAATTCGTGAATGAATGTGATGTCCGTCGAAGGGTGAAAGCAGAACACCAATCACCAGCTAGTCTCCTCCAACCTCTTGCTATCCCAGAATGGAAGTTTGATCATATTGAAATGGACTTCGTGACTGGATTTCCCAAGTCCAAATGCGGAAATGATGCTATCTTCGTTGTCATCGACAAGCTTACTAAAGTGGCTCATTTCCTTCCAATCAAAGAATCTATCACAACAGCTCAGTTGGCAGAGCTATACACCTCCAGGATTGTCTCCTTGCACGGCATTCCACAATTGATTTCTTCAGATCGTGGAAGCATCTTCACTTCTAAGTTCTGGGACTCCTTCCAGAAGGCCATGGGCAACAACATTCGCTTCAGCACAGCTTTCTATCCTCAAACTAGTGGTCAAGTCGAGCGAGTAAATCAAATCCTTGAAGATATGCTCAGGGCTTGTGACATTTCCTTTGGCATGAAGTGGGAAGATTGTCTTCCATATGCCGAGTTCTCCTACAACAACAGTTTCCAAGCGAGTTCGGGCAAGGCCCCATTCGAGATTCTATATGGCAGAAAGTGCCGTACTCCTCTCAATTGGTCAGAGACTGGTGAACGCCAACTTCTTGGCAACGACTTAATCACAGAGGTTGAAGAGATGTGTAAAGTCATCCGTGAAAATCTCAAAGCCGCGCAATCGCGCCAGAAGAGTTACTATGATAGCAAGCACCATCACTTGGCTTTCGAGATCGGAGACCATGTCTACCTCCGCGTCTCCCCAATGAAAGGCACTCGTCGCTTCGGTATCAAAGGGAAGCTTGCCCCTAGATACGTGGGTCCTTTCAAGATCATTGGCAAACGAGGCGACCTCGCCTATCAACTTGAGCTTCCCTCCAACTTCGTGAACGTGCACGACGTGTTCCACGTGTCACAGCTTCGCAAGTGCATCAAGACTCCTGAGCGCACCATCAATATCGAAGAGATTGACCTCCAAGAAGATATGTCTTATCATGAGCACCCCATTGCTATTCTTGAAGAAACTGAGCGCAAGACTCACAACAAGTCAATCAAATTCCTGAAAGTGAAGTGGTCGCACCATTCCGACCGAGAAGCCACCTAGGAGCGCGAGGACCACCTCCGTTCCGAATATCCGGAGTTCTTTCAGTCCTAGATCTCGGGACGAGATCCTCTCGTAGTGGTGGAGTGTTGTAACACCCCGGATGTAACTTTCCATATTTGTAACTCCAACTCTTGCCATTTTCGGCTATGTGTTATGATATTCCCTCCGTGGTTGGGTTTTGTTTTCGTTTTGTTTTTTTGTTCATGTCATGCATCCCATATCATGTCATCATGTGCATCTCATTTGCATATGTGTTCGTCTCATGCATCCGAGCATTTTCCCCGTTGTCCGTTTTGCAATCCGACACTCCCACGTGCACCGGCGCACCCCTCTTGTTTCTTTTCGTGAGCGGGTGTTAAACGTTCTCGGAATGGACCGAGGTTTGCCAAGTGGCCTTGGTACACCACCGGTAGACCACCTGTCAAGTTTCGTTCCATTTGGAGGTCGTTTTATGCTCCAACGGTTAACCGTGTAACCGCAAAGGCCTTTTGTGTGTTGCAGGAAAACACCCCTTCAAAACAGCCCAACAACCCATCTAAGTCACTTCCATGCTCTCCGTCGTCGGATCACGATCGTGTGGGCGAAAACCGCATAGTTTCCCATCTTGGTAGAAACATCGGGAGCAACCAAACTAGAAGTCATAAGCTTTCCCGGAGAAACAACTTGCATAACTTTGGATAAAATCTCTGTGTCAACATTGTGCTTCGATGCAAATGGGAATGACATGAAAGAATGCGATGCACCAGTATCAAATAAAACTTTTGCAGGAATATCATTAACTGAAAGATTACCCATTATCACATTAGTAGATTCCTCCGCTTGAGCTGCATTCATCATGTCCACCTTAGCAGACTTGGGATTATGATTGACCACCGCATTGCTCCCATTATAGGAGTTATGGCAATACTCCCGAACTCCCGCCCCAGTACTGGGTGGCGTCGAGGTGATCTCACCAACAACTGCATAAAAGAGATTTTCGATGTCGGCGAAAACTCAGGTATTCCAGAACTGCAACGATAAAATTGTGACGACAACACGTCGGAGCTCAACTCCCCGGTACACTGCCACAACCCCTAAATGTCAGGAGGCACCAAGAGCAATGTTCTCGTCACAAAACCATCGGAACGATTCCAAGATACCCGCGTGATCCTAAAATTTTTTTTAGTGAAATCTGAGGAGAGAAGAGTCAAAACTTCTATGTTAGGAGGCCTCACCAGAGTGACGAAGGGACTGAGGAATAAAAAGTATCCTACTCTCCGATATATATAATCCTAAGACTCAAAACATTTTTGTTCTAGACTCAACAACGCCAGCGATTCGATCAAGCAGGGGCTCCTAAGTCGGGGATGTTGGGTAACGTAGCAATAATTCAAAATTTTCCTACGTGTCACCAAGATCAATCTAGGAGATGCTAGCAACGATAGAGAGGGAGTGCATCTTCATACCCTTGAAGATCGCTAAGCAGAAGCGTTACAAGAACGCGGTTGATGGAGTCGTACTCGCAGCGATTCAAATCGCGGAAGATCCGATCTAGCGCCGAACGGACGGCGCCTCCACGTTCAACACACGTACAGCCCGGGGACGTCTCCTCCTTGTTGATCCAGGAAGGGGAGAGGAGAAGTTGAGGGAGAACTCCAGCAGCACGACGGCGTGGTGGCAATGGAGCTCGTGGTTCTCCGGCAGAGCTTCGCTAAGCACTACAGAGGAGGAGGAGGAGTTGGAGGAGGAGAGGGCTGCGCCAAGCCAGGGGTGCGGCTGCCCTCCCACCCCTCCACTATATATAGGGGCAAGGGAGAGGGGCCCAGCCCCTTTAGATCCCATCTGGTGGGAGGGGCGGCGGCCAGGGAGGGTGGCTTGCCCCCCAAGTCAAGGGGGGCGCCCCCTCCAGGGTTTCGTCCAACCCTAGGCGCATGGGCCCTAGGGGGAGGTTGGCGCCCAGCCCACTTAGGGGCTGGTTCCCTTCCACCTACAGCCCATAAGGCCATCCGGGGCAGGTGGACCCTCCCGGTGGACCTCCGGAACCCCTTCGGTGGCCCCGGTACAATACCGACATACCCCCGAACACTTTTGGTGACCGTATGATGACTTCCCATATATAAATCTTTACCTCCGGACCATTCCGGAACTCCTCGTGATGCCCGGGATCTCATCCGGGACTCCGAACAACCTTCGGTAACCACATACTATTTCCCATAACAATTTAGCGTCACCGAACCTTAAGTGTGTAGACCCTACGGGTTCGGGAACCATGCAGACATGACCGAGACATCTCTCCGGCCAATAACCAATAGCGGGATCTGGATACCCATATTGGCTCCCACATGTTCCACGATGATCTCATCGGATGAACCACGATGTCCGGGATTCAATCAATCCCGTATACAATTCCCTTTGTCAATCGGTATGTTACTTGCCCGAGATTCGATCGTCGGTATCCCAATACCTCGTTCAATCTCGTTACCGGCAAGTCACTTTACTCGTTCCGTAATGCATGATCCCGTGACTAACTACTTAGTCACATTAAGCTCATTATGATGATGCATTACCGAGTGGGCCCAGAGATACCTCTCCGTCATACGGAGTGACAAATCCCAGTCTCGATTCGTGCCAACCCAACAGACACTTTCGGAGATACCTGTAGTGCACCTTTATAGCCACCCTAGTTACGTTGTGACGTTTGGTACACCCAAAGCACTCCTACGGTATCCGGGAGTTGCACAATCTCATGGTCTAAGGAAAGATACTTGACATTAGAAAAGCTCTTAGCAAACGAACTACACGATCTTGTGCTATGCTTAGGATTGGGTCTTGTCCATCACATCATTCTCCTAATGATGTGATCCCGTTATCAATGACATCCAATGTCCATGGTCAGGAAACCATAACCATCTATTGATCAACGAGCTAGTCAACTAGAGGCTCACTAGGGACATGTTGTGGTCTATGTATTCACACATGTATTACGGTTTCCAGTTAATACAATTATAGCATGAACAATAGACAATTATCAGGAACAAGGAAATACAATAATAACCATTTTATTATTGCCTCTAGGGCATATTTCCAACAGTCTCCCACTTGCACTAGAGTCAATAATCTAGTTCACATCACTATGTGATTGT
Source organism: Triticum aestivum (assembly GCF_018294505.1). NCBI lineage: Eukaryota > Viridiplantae > Streptophyta > Magnoliopsida > Poales > Poaceae > Triticum > Triticum aestivum. The sequence goes on from NC_057799.1 coordinate 85,270,345, forward strand.
AATGAATCCAACACCCATGGGTTTGTTCATATCTCGCTTTGTGAGAGAGGTTATTAGTCAACGGGTCTGAACCTTTCAGATCCGTGTGTGCTTTACAAATCTCTATGTCATCTTGTAGATGCAGCTACCACGCACTACTTGGAGCTATTCCAAATAACTGCTCTACTATACGAATCCGGTTTCACTACTCAGAGTCATCCGGATTAGTGTCAAAGTTTGCATCGACGTAACCCTTTACGACGAACTCTTTTACCACCTCCATAATCGAGAAAATTCCTTAGTCCACTAGTTACTAAGGATAAGTTCGACCGCTGTCATGTGATCCATTCCTGGATCACTATTGTACCCCTTGACTAACTCATGGCAAGGCACACTTCAGGTGCGGTACACAACATAGCATACTGTAGAGCCTACGTCTAAAGCATAGGGGACGACCTTCGTCCTTTCTCTCTCTTCTGCCGTGGTCAGGTCTTGAGTCTTACTCAATACTCACACCTTGTAACACAGCCAAGAACTCCTTCTTTGCTGATCTATTTTGAACTCCTTCAAAATCTTGTCACGGTATGTATTCATTTGAAAGTACTATTAAGCGTTTTTGATCTATCCTTATAGATCTTGATGCTCAATGTTCAAGTAGCTTAATCCAGGTTTTCCATTGAAAAACACTTTTCAAATAACCCTGTATGCTTTCCAGAAATTCTACATCATTTCTGATCAACAATATGTTAACAACATATACTCATCAAAAATTCTATAGTGCTCCCACTCACTTCTTTGGAAATACAAGTTTCTCATAAACTTTGTATAAACCCAAAATCTTTGATCATCTCATCAAAGCGTACATTCCAACTCCGAGATGCTTACTCCAGTCCTTAGAAGGATTGCTGGAGCTTTGCATACTTGTTAGCATCTTTCAGGATTGACAAAACCTTCTGGTTGTATCACATACAACCTTTCCTCAAGAAAATCGTCGAGGAAACAATGTTTTGACATCCTATCTGCAAGATTTCATAAATAATGCAGTAACTGCTAATATAATTCCAACAGACTCTTAGCATCGCTACGAGTGAGAAAGTCTCATCGTAGTCAACTCCTTGAACTTGTCGGAAAACATCTTAACGACAAGTCGAGCTTTCTTAATGGTGACACTTACCATCATTGTCCGTCTTCCCTTTAAAATCCATCTGCACCCAACAGCCTTACGACCATCAAGTAGTTCTTCCAAAGTCTACACTTTGTTTTTATACATGGATCCTCTCTCGGATTTTATGGCCTCGAGCCATTCGTCGGAATCCGGGCCCACCATCGCTTCTCCATAGCTCGTAGGTTCATTGTTGTCTAGCAACATGACTTCCAAGACAGGATTACGTACCACTCTGAAGTAGTACGCATCCTTGTCGTCCTACGAGGTTTGGTAGTGACTTGATCCGAAGTTTCATGATCACTATCATAAGCTTCCACTTCAATTGGTGTAGGTGCCACAGGAACAACTTCCTGTGCCCTGCTACACACTAGTTGAAGTCATGGTTCAATAACCTCATCAAGTCTCCACCATCCTCCCACTCAATTCTTTCGAGAGAAACTTTTCCTCGAGAAAGGACCCGTTTCTAGAAACAATCACTTTGCTTCCGGATCTGAAATAGGAGGTATACCCAACTGTTTTGGGTATTCTATGAAGATGCATTTATCCGCTTTGGGTTCGAGCTTATCAGCCTGAAACTTTTTCACATAAGCGTCGCAGCCCCAAACTTTTAAGAAACGACAGCTTAGGTTTCTCTAAACCATAGTTCATACGGTGTCGTCTCAACGGAATTGCGTGGTGCCCTATTTAAAGTGAATGCGGTTGTCTCTAATGCCTAACCCATAAACGATAGTGTAATTCGATAAGAGACATCATGGTATGCACCATATCCTAATAGGGTGCAGTTATGATGTTCGGACACACCATCACACTATGGTGTTCCAGGCGGTACTAGTTGTGAAACAATTTCCACAATGTCTTAATTGTGTGCCAAACTCGTAACTCAGATATTCATCTCTATGATCATATCACAGACATTTTATCCTCTTGTCACGACGATCTTCAACTTCACTCTGAAATTACTTGAACCTTTCAATAATTCAGACTTGTGTTTCATCAAGTAAATATTCTCAGCATCTACTCAAATCATCTGTGAAGTAAGAACATAACGATATCCACTGCATGCCTCAGCACTCATTGGACTGCACACATCAAATGTATTACTTCCAACAAGTTGCTCTCTTGTTCCATCTTACTGAAAACGAGGCCTTTCAGTCATCTTGCCCATGTGGTATGATTTGCATGTCTCAAGTGATTCAAAATCAAGTGAGTCCAAACGATCCATCTGTATGGACTTTCTTCATGCATATATACTAATAGACATGGTTCGCATGTCTCAATCTTTTCAAAAACGAGTGAGTCCAAAGATCCATCAACATGGAGCTTCTTCATGCGTTTTATACCAATATGACTCAAGTGGCAGTGCCACAAGTATGTGGTACTATCATTACTATCTTATATCTTTTGGCATGAACATGTGTATCACTACGATCGAGATTCAATAAACCATTCATTTTAGGTGCAAGACCATTGAAGGTATTATTCAAATAGACAGAGTAACCATTATTCTCCTTAAATGAATAACCGTATTGCGATAAACATAATCCAATCATGTCTATGCTCAACGCAAACACCAAATAACAATTATTTAGGTTTAACACCAATCTCGATGGTAGAGGGAGCATGCGATGTTTGATCACATCAACCTTGGAAACACTTCCAACACATATCGTCATCTCACCTTTAGCTAGTCTCCGTTTATTCCGTAGCCTTTTATTTCGAGTTACCAACACTTAGCAACCGAACCGGTATCTAATACCCTGGTGCTACTAGGAGTACTAGTAAAGTACACATTAATATAATGTATATCCAATATACTTCTGTCGACCTTGCCTGCCTTCTCATCTACCAAGTATCTAGGGTAGTTCTGCTTCAGTGACCGTTCCCCTCATTACAGAAGCACTTAGTCTCGGGTTTGGGTTCAACCTTGGGTTTCTTCACTAGAGCAGCAACTGATTTGCCGTTTCATGAAGTATCCCTTCTTGCCCTTGCCCTTCTTGAAACTAGTGGTTTTACTAACCATCAACAATTGATGCTCCTACTTGATTTCTACTTTCGCGGTGTCAAACATCGCGAGTTGCTCAAGGATCATCATGTCTATCCCTGATATGTTATAGTTCATCACGAAGCTCTAATAGCTTGGTGTCAGTGACTATGGAGAACCATCACTATCTCATCTGGAAGATTAACTCCCACTCGATTCAAGCGATTGTAGTACTCAGACAATCTGAGCACATGCTCAACGATTGAGCTTTTCTCCCTTAGTTTGCAGGCTTAAGAAACTTGTCAGAGGTCTCATACCTCTTGACGTGGGCACTAGTCTGAAATCCCAATTTCAGTCTTTGGAACATCTCATATGTTCTGCGACGTTTCAAAACCGTCTTTGGTGCCACAATTTTAAACCGTTAGCATTACACACTGAACTATCACGTAGTCATCAAAACGTGTATGTCAGATGTTCGCAACATCTACAGACGACGCTCGAGGTTCAGCACACCGAGCGGTGCATTAAGGACATAAGCCTTCTGTGCAGCAATGAGGACAATCCTCAGTTTACGGACCCAGTCCGCATAATTGCTACTATCAACTTTCAACTAAATTTTCTCTAGGAACATATCTTAGTAGAACTAAAGCGTAAGCTACGACATAATTTGCAAAGACCTTTTGACTATGTTCATGATAATTAAGTTCATCTAATCAATTATTTAATGAACTCCCACTCAGATAGACATCCCTCTAGTCATCTAAGTGATACATGATCCGAGTCAACTAGGCCGTGTCCGATCATCACGTGAGACGGACTAGTCATCATCGGTGAACATCTCCATGTTGATCGTATCTACTATACGACTCATGTTCGACCTTTCGGTCTCTTGTGTTCCGAGGCCATGTCTGTACATGCTAGGCTCGTCAAGTCAACCTAAGTGTTTCGCATGTGTAAATCTGGCTTACACCCGTTGTATGCGAACGTTAGAATCTATCACACCCGATCATCACGTGGTGCTTCGAAACAACGAACCTTCGCAACGGTGCACAGTTAGGGGGAACACATCTCTTGAAATTTTAGTGAGGGATCATCTTATTTATGCTACCGTCGTTCTAAGCAAATAAGATGTAAACATGACAAACATCACATGCAAATCATAAAGTGACATGATATGGCCAATATCATCTTGCGCCTTTTGATCTCCATCTTCGAGGCGCGGCATGATCACCTTCGTCACCGGCATGACACCATGATCTCCATCATCATGATCTCCATCATCGTGTCTTCATGAAGTTGTCTCGCCAACTATTACTTCTACTACTATGGCTAACGGTTAGCAATAAAGTAAAGTAATTACATGGCGTTTTCATTGACACGCAGGTCATACAATAAATTAAGACAACTCCTATGGCTCCTGCCGGTTGTCATACTCATCGACATGCAAGTCGTGATTCCTATTACAAGAACATGATCAATCTCATACATCACATATATAATTCATCACATCCTTTTGGCCATATCACATCACATAGCATACCCTGCAAAAACAAGTTAGACGTCCTCTAATTGTTGTTGCATGTTTTACGTGGCTGCTATGGGTTTCTAGCAAGAACGTTTCTTACCTACGCAAAAGCCACAACGGTGATATGCCAATTGCTATTTACCCTTCATAAGGACCCTCTTCATCGAATCCGATCCGACTAAAGTGGGAGAGACAGACACCCGCTAGCCACCTTATGCATCAAGTGCATGTCAGTCGGTGGAACCTGTCTCACGTAAGAGTACGTGTAAGGTCGGTCCGGGCCGCTTCATCCCACAATGCCGCCGAATCAAGATAAGACTAGTAACGGCAAGCAAATTGAACAAATCATCGCCCACAACTACTTTGTGTTCTACTCGTGCATAGAATCTACGCATAGACCTAGCTCATGATGCCACTGTTGGGGAACGTAGCAATAATTCAAAATTTTCCTACGTGTCACCAAGATCAATCTAGGAGATGCTAGCAACGAGAGAGAGGGAGTGCATCTTCATACCCTTGAAGATCGCTAAGCGGAAGCGTTACAAGAACGCGGTTGATGGAGTCGTACTCGCAGCGATTCAAATCGCGGAAGATCCGATCTAGCGCCGAACGGACGGCGCCTCCGCGTTCAACACACGTACAGCCCGGGGACGTCTCCTCCTTCTTGATCCAGCAAGGGGAGAGGAGAAGTTGAGGGAGAACTCCAGCAGCACGACGGCGTGGTGGCAATGGAGCTCGTGGTTCTCCGGCAGAGCTTCGCTAAGCACTACGGAGGAGGAGGAGTTGGAGGAGGAGAGGGCTGCGCCAGGCCAGGGGTACGGCTGCCCTCCCACCCCTCCACTATATATAGGGGCAAGGGAGAGGGGGCCGGCCCCTTAGATCCCATCTGGTGGGAGGGGCGGCGGCCAGGGAGGGTGGCTTGCCCCCCAAGTCAAGGGGGCGCCCCCTCCAGGGTTTCCCCAACCCTAGGCGCATGGGCCCTAGGGGGAGGTTGGTGCCCAGCCCACTTAGGGGCTGGTTCCCTTCCACCTACAGCCCATAAGGCCCTCCGGGGCAGGTGGACCCTCCCGGTGGACCCCCGGAACCCCTTCGGTGGCCCCGGTACAATACCGGCATACCCCCGAACACTTCCGGTGACCGTATGATGACTTCCCATATATAAATCTTTACCTCCGGACCATTCCGGAACTCCTCGTGACGTCCGGGATCTCGTCCGGGACTCCGAACAACCTTCGGTAACCACATACTATTTCCCATAACAACTCTAGCGTCACCGAACCTTAAGTGTGTAGACCCTACGGGTTCGGGAACCATGCAGACATGACCGAGACATCTCTCCGGCCAATAACCAATAGCGGGATCTGGATACCCATATTGGCTCCCACATGTTCCACGATGATCTCATCGGATGAACCACGATGTCGGGGATTCAATCAATCCCGTATACAATTCCCTTTGTCAATCGGTATGTTACTTGCCCGAGATTCGATCGTCGGTATCCCAATACCTCGTTCAATCTCGTTACCGGCAAGTCACTTTACTCGTTCCGTAATGCATGATCCCGTGACTAACTACTTAGTCACATTGAGCTCATTATGATGATGCATTACCGAGTGGGCCCAGAGATACCTCTCCGTCATACGGAGTGACAAATCCCAGTCTCGATTCGTGCCAACCCAACAGACACTTTCGGAGATACCTGTAGTGCACCTTTATAGCCACCCAGTTACGTTGTGACGTTTGGTACACCCAAAGCATTCCTACGGTATCCGGGAGTTGCACAATCTCATGGTCTAAGGAAACGATACTTGACATTAGAAAAGCTCTTAGCAAACGAACTACACGATCTTGTGCTATGCTTAGGATTGGGTCTTGTCCATCACATCATTCTCCTAATGATGTGATCCCGTTATCAATGACATCCAATGTCCATGGTCAGGAAACCATAACCATCTATTGATCAACGAGCTAGTCAACTAGAGGCTTACTAGGGACATGTTGTGGTCTATGTATTCACACATGTATTACGGTTTCCAGTTAATACAATTATAGCATGAACAATAGACAATTATCATGAACAAGGAAATACAATAATAACCATTTTATTATTGCCTCTAGGGCATATTTCCAACAGGGGATGGCTCTGATTACTAACTTGTAACGCCCACGATGCGGCTATATCTCCCACGTGTCGAGGCACGACTTAGAGGCATAACCGCATTGTGGTTTTGTCGCAGAAGGGTCATCTTCACACAATCCCATGTAATGAACAAGAATGGGATAACGAGAGTTGGCTTACAATCGCCACATCACACAATACATAAATTAATTCATACATCATCCAAAATCCACACATAGACCGACTACGGTCAAATCCAAATGAAATAAGATAATCCAAATGCTAGATCCCCGATCGTCCCAACTGGGCTCCACTACTGATCATCAGGAAAAGAAACAAGTAACGACCACGTTCCTCGTCGAACTCCCACTTGAGCTCGGTTGCGTCATCTGCACTGGCATCGTCGGCACCTGCAACTGTTTGGTAGAATATGTGGAGTCACGAGGACTCAGCAATCTCACACCCGCGAGATCAAGACTATTTAAGCTTATAGGAAAGGATGGTGTAATGAGGTGGAGCTGCAGCAGGCACTAAGCATATATGGGTGGCTAACATACGCAAATGAGAGCGAGAAGGGAAGCAACGCAACGGTCGCGACGCTAGAAATGATCAAGAAGTGATCCTGAAACTACTTACGTTATGCATAACTCAAGCCGTGTTCACTTCCCGGACTCCGCCGAGAAAGAGACCATCACGGCTACACACACGGTTGATGTATTTTAATTAAGTCAAGTGTCAAGTTCTCTAACAACTGGACATTAAAAATTCCCATCTGCCTCATAACGGCGGGCACGGCTTTCGAAAGATAATACCCTGCAGGGGTGTCCCAACTTAGCCCATTATAGCTCTCACAGTCAACGAAGGATAAACCTTCTCCCGGAAAGCCCCGATCAGTCTCGAATCCCGGTTTACAAGACATTTCAACAATGGTAAAACAAGACGAGCAAAGCCGCCCCGAATGTGCGACAAATCCCGATAGGAGCTGCACATATCTCGTTCTCCGGGCACAACGGATGAGACATCCTACGAGTAAAACCAGGCCTCAGTTTCCCCGAGGTGGCCCCGCAGCCTACTCGGTTCGGACCAACACTCGAAGGAGCACCGGCCCGGGGGGGGGGGGGGGGTTTAAAATAAAGATGACCTCGGGCTCGCGAAACCCAAAGGGAAAAAGGCTTAGGTGGAAAATGGTAAAACCAAGGTTGGGCCTTGCTGGAGGAGTTTTATTCAAGGCAACTGTCAAGGGGGGTCCCATAAATCACCCAACCGCGTAAGGAACACAAACTCAAGGAACATAATACCGGTATGACGGAAACTAGGGCGGCAAGAGTGGAACAAAACACCAGGCATAAGGCCGAGCCTTCCACCCTTTACCAAATATGTAGATGCATTAATTAAATAAGAGATATTGTGATATTCCCAAAATATCCATGTTCCAACATGGAACCAACTTCAACTTCACCTGCAACTAGCAACACTATAAGAAGGGGCTGAGCAAAAGCGGTAACTTAGCCATTCCAACCGGACCTTTGCGAAAGCTTTCCGCAAGCTGAATCTCCAAGTTGTTCCTCAAGGCTTTCTTGCCAACCTCTTAGTCTCTTTCTACTTTGGAAGATCAAATTCGTGAGGCACAACTCCTGGATACCATGGTGAAGAAGGTGAAAACGTGGTATCGACAAGGGTCTTTCCAAATACAAGTGCTATCGCGATTGATGACAGAGACATTTTATTCTTCGAGGACCGGATGTGGTTCCTAAAGGTGATCTAAGGAAAGTCATTATGAACGAGGCGCACAATTCTCTTCTTTCCAATCATCCTGAAAGTACGAAGATGTACCATGACCTCAAGCAGTCCTATTGGTGGACTCGAATGAAGCGAGAAATCGCCCAATTCGTGAATGAATGTGATGTCCGTCGAAGGGTGAAAGCAAGAACACCAATGACCAGCTGGTCTCTCCAACCTCTTGCTATCCTAGAATGGAAGTTTGATCATATTGAAATGGACTTCCGTGACTGGATTTCCCAAGTCCAAACGCGGAAATGATGCTATCTTCGTTGTCATCGACAAGCTTACTAAAGTGGCTCATTTCCTTCCAATCAAAGAATCTATCACAACAGCTCAGTTAGCAGAGCTATACACCTCCAGGATTGTCTCCTTGCACGGCATTCCCACAATTGATTTCTTCAGATCGTGGAAGCATCTTCACTTCCAAGTTCTGGGACTCCTTCCAGAAGGCCATGGGCACAACATCGCTTCAGCACAGCTTTCCATCCTCAACTAGTGGTCAAGTCGAGCGAGTAAATAATCCTTGAAGATATGCTCAGGGCTTGTGTCATTCCTTTGGCATGAAGTGGGAAGATTGTCTTCCATATGCCGAGTTCTCCTACAACAAACAGTTTCAAGCGAGTTCGGGCAAGGCCCCATTCGAGATTCTATATGGCAGAAAGTGCCGTACTCCTCTCAATTGGTCAGAGACTCGTGAACGCCAACTTCTTGGCAATGACTTAATCACAGAGGCTGAAGAGATGTGTAAAGTCATCCGTGAAAATCTCAAAGCCACGCAATCGCGCCAGAAGAGTTACTATGATAGCAAGCACCGTCACTTGGCTTCGAGATCGGAGACCATATCTACTCCGCGTCTCTCCAATGAAAGGCACTCGTCGCTTCGGTATCAAAGGGAAGCTTGCCCTAGATACATGGGTCCTTTCAAGAACATTGGCAAAAAGAGCGACCTCGCCTATCAACTTGAGCTTCCCTCCAACTTCGCGAACGTGCACGACGTGTTCCACGTGTCACAGCTTCACAAGTGCTTCAAGACTCCTGAGCGCACCATCAACTTCGAAGAGATTGACCTCCAAGAAGATCTGTCTTATCATGAGCACCCCATTGCTATTCTTGAAGAACTGAGCGCAAGACTCGGCAAACAAGTCAATCAAATTCTTGAAAGTGAGTGGTCGCACCATTCCGACGAGAAGCCACCTAGGAGCGCGAGGACCACCTCCGTTTTGAATATCCGGAGTTCTTTCAGTCCTAGATCTCGGGACGAGATCCTCTCGTAGTGGTGGAGTGTTGTAACACCCCGGATGTAACTTTCCATATTGTAACTCCAACTCTTGCCATTTTAGCTATGTTTATGATATTCCCTCCGTGTTGGGTTTTGTTTTCGTTTTGTTTTTTTTGTTCATGTCATGCATTCCATATCATGTCATCATGTGCATCTCATTTTCATATGCGTTCGTCTCATGCATCCGAGCATTTCCCCGTTGTCCGTTTTGCAATCCGACACTCCCACGTGCACCGGCGCACCCCTCTTGTTTCTTTTCGTGAGCGGGTGTTAAACGTTCTCGAATGGACTGAGGTTTGCCAAGTGGCCTTGGTACAGCCACCGGTAGACCACCTGTCAAGTTGTTTCCATTTGGAGGTCGTTTGAATGCTCGAACGGTTACCGTGTAACCGCAAAGGCCTTTTGTGTGTTGCAGGAAAACACCCTTAAAACAGCCCAACAACCCATCTAAGTCACTTCATGCTCTCCCGTCGTCGGATCACGATCGTGTGGGCAAAAACCGCATAGTTTCCCATCTTGGTAGAAACATCGGGAGCAACCAAACTAGAAGTCATAAGCTTTCCCGGAGAAACAACTTGCCATAACTTTGGATAAAATCTCTGTGTCAACATTGTGCTTCGATGCAAATGGGAATGACATGAAAGAATGCGATGCACCAGTATCAAATAAAACTTTTGCAGGAATATCATTAACTGAAAGATTACCCATTATCACATAGTAGATTCTCCGCTTGAGCTGCATTCATCAATGTTCACCTTAGCAGACTTGGATTATGCTTGACCACTGCATTGCTGGAAGATTCACAGGAGGAGGAGGCGGAAGACGCCTTTGGTTGAAGCACTTGTTAGCATAGTGACCTTTCTGCTGACACTTGTTGCAAGTCACTCTCAGAGTGGACGATGATAAGGAGCATTCGACTTTGGAGCTTGATTCTGAGACTTGGTTCTGAATAGCCAGGGTTGGGGTGGGTGGGAAGATCCATGGACACCTTTGTTCTTCTGCTGGAAAGGCTGACGAAACGGAGGAGGAGGAGGCAACCAGAACTTCTAATGCTTAGCAGCCACTAGTGAGGAAGAAGAAGACTGAACTGCGTCCCTGACTCTCTTCTTAGAAGCCTCACACTTGAGCTGAGCAGCCTCTTGCTTCAGTGCCATATTGTAGAAATCATCATACTTGGTCGGCTCAAAAAGCACGAGAGGTAATTGCAGATCTTCTCTAAGGCCACCTCTAAATTGATAGATCATGCTCTTTTCATCAGGAATGTCTTGCTTAGCGAAGCGAGCGAGTTTCTGAAACTGGGTATTGTATTGATACACGGACATGCTGCCTTGCTTGAGATTGCGGAACTCCTCACGCTTGCTCTCAACAACACTTTGTGGAATGTGGTGAGCTTTGAAGTCTCGACGGAAATCATCCCAGGTAATCACACGACCTCCTCTGGAATCTTTGTATTGTTGATACCACTCGGCAGCTTGATCCTTGAGTTGAAAGGAAGCGAACTTGACAAATTCCTCAGGCCTGACATTGCTACATTCAAAATGCTTGTTGATGTCCACGAGCCAATCATCGGCGTCTGTGGCCTCGGCACAGTAGCTGAAAGACTTCGGCTGATTTGCGAGGAACTGGTTGAGGGTAGCGAAGTGAGGCTGATTGTTGCCTTGGCCTTGATTTCCTTGATTGCCTTGCCCTTGGGTGCGTTCTTGCAAGAGTTGCAAAATCATCTGAGCATTGGCGTTGGTGGCTGCCATGATAGCTTGCCATGCCTCCGGAGGCGGAGGTGGTGGCGGAGGGTTCGCCTGACTCCCCTCATTGCGTTCCGGATTCTGACGCGTTGGCGGAGCCATCCTGAAGAGGGTGACATCCGTTAGGATCTTGATAGACAAGTTGAAACAACGGATAGAAATTGCAACATATAGTCTTCACAATAAACATTCGAACGAGGATGAACGAATGAATTCCATAGTAAAATCATCACACTTCCATTAAGGTGAGAAGCCACTTGATAAGAGATTGATGAATAAAATAAAAAGGTACGACTAGAACAAATAAGTGGTAAGGATTACCCAATCACAAACCAAATATCTGCGGGAAGAAATGCTAAGAGCTACTTGAATCCCACCTATAAACTCCCGAAACTTTCTGGTTATGCAATCTGGTGTGGGGGATACAGGGGACACAAAATATATCACCCAAACTAGCAATCCCTAGATCCAGCTGTATCCATCCGTCAACACATAACCAAGAAACCTTAAGAAATCGTGTACCTCAACCTTCGAAAAGCATCCGTTATAGGAGTTATGGCAATGCTCCCGAACTCCCGCCCCAGTACTGGTGGCGTCGAGTGATCTCACCAACAACTGCATAAAAGAGATTTTCGATGTCGGCGAAAACTCAGGTATTCCAGAACTGCAACGATAAAATTGTGACGACAACACGTCGGAGCTCAACTCCCCGGGACACTGCCACAACCCCTAAATGTCAGGAGGCACCAAGACAATGTTCTCGTCACAAAACCATCAGAACGATTCCAAGATACCCGCGTGATCCTAAATTTTTTTAAGTGAAATCTGAGGAGAGAAGAGTCAAAACTTCTATGTTAGGAGGCTCACCAGAGTGACGAAGGGACTGAGGAGTAAAAAGTATCCTACTGCTCCGATATATATAATCTAAGACTCAAAACAGTTTTGTTCTAGACTCAACAACGCCAGCGATTCGATCAGCAGGGGCTCCTAAGTCGGGGATGTTGGGGAACGTAGCAATAATTCAAAATTTTCCTACGTGTCACCAAGATCAATCTAGGAGATGCTAGCAACGATAGAGAGGGAGTGCATCTTCATACCCTTGAAGATCGCTAAGCAGAAGCGTTACAAGAACGCGGTTGATGGAGTCGTACTCGCAGCGATTCAAATCGCGGAAGATCCGATCTAGCGCCGAACGGACGGCGCCTCCACGTTCAACACACGTACAGCCCGGGGACGTCTCCTCCTTGTTGATCCAGGAAGGGGAGAGGAGAGTTGAGGGAGAACTCCAGCAGCACGATGGCGTGGTGGCAATGGAGCTTCGTGGTTCTCCGGCAGAGCTTCGCTAAGCACTACAGAGGAGGAGGAGGAGTTGGAGGAGGAGAGGGCTGCGCCAAGCCAGGGGTGCGGCTGCCCTCCCACCCCTCCACTATTATATAGGGGCAAGGGAGAGGGGCCCAGCCCCTTTAGATCCCATCTGGTGGGAGGGGCGGCGGCCAGGGAGGGTGGCTTGCCCCCCAAGTCAAGGGGGGCGCCCCCTCCAGGGTTTCCGTCCAACCCTAGGCGCATGGGCCCTAGGGGGAGGTTGGCGCCCAGCCCACTTAGGGGCTGGTTCCCTTCCACCTACAGCCCATAAGGCCATCCGGGGCAGGTGGACCCTCCCGGTGGACCTCCGGAACCCCTTCGGTGGCCCCGGTACAATACCGCATACCCCCGAACACTTTTGGTGACCGTATGATGACTTTCCCATATATAAATCTTTACCTCCGGACCATTCCGGAACTCCTCGTGATGCCCGGGATCTCATCCGGGACTCCGAACAACCTTCGGTAACCACATACTATTTCCCATAACAACTCTAGCGTCACCGAACCTTAAGTGTGTAGACCCTACGGGTTCGGGAACCATGCAGACATGACCGAGACATCTCTCCGGCCAATAACCAATAGCGGGATCTGGATACCCATATTGGCTCCCACATGTTCCACGATGATCTCATCGGATGAACCACGATGTCCGGGATTCAATCAATCCCGTATACAATTCCCTTTGTCAATCGGTATGTTACTTGCCCGAGATTCGATCGTCGGTATCCCAATACCTCGTTCAATCTCGTTACCGGCAAGTCACTTTACTCGTTCCGTAATGCATGATCCCGTGACTAACTACTTAGTCACATTAAGCTCATTATGATGATGCATTACCGAGTGGGCCCAGAGATACCTCTCCGTCATATGGAGTGACAAATCCCAGTCTCGATTCGTGCCAACCCAACAGACACTTTCGCAGATACCTGTAGTGCACCTTTATAGCCACCTAGTTACGTTGTGACGTTTGGTACACCCAAAGCACTCCTACGGTATCCGGGAGTTGCACAATCTCATGGTCTAAGGAAAAGATACTTGACATTAGAAAAGCTCTAGCAAAACGAACTACACGATCTTGTGCTACGCTTAGGATTGGGTCTTGTCCATCACATCATTCTCCTAATGATGTGATCCCGTTATCAATGACATCCAATGTCCATGGTCAGGAAACCATAACCATCTATTGATCAACGAGCTAGTCAACTAGAGGCTTACTAGGGACATGTTGTGGTCTATGTATTCACACATGTATTACGGTTTCCAGTTAATACAATTATAGCATGAACAATAGACAATTATCATGAACAAGGAAATACAATAATAACCATTTTATTATTGCCTCTAGGGCATATTTCCAACAGTCTCCCACTTGCACTAGAGTCAATAATCTAGTTCACATCACCATGTGATTAACACTCAAAGTTCACATCGCCATGTGACTAACACCCAAGAGTTTACTAGAGTCAATAATCTAGTTCACATCACCATGTGATTAACACTCAATGAGTTCTAGGGTTTGATCATGTTATGCTTACGAGAGAGGTTTTAGTCAACGGGTCTGCAACATTCAGATCCGTGTGCGCTTTACAAATCTCTATGTCATCTTGTAGATGTACCTACCACGCGCTACTTGGAGCTATTCCAAATAACTGCTCTACTATACGAATCTGGTTTACTACTCAGAGTCATCCAGATTAGTGTCAAAGTTTGCATCGACGTAACCCTTTACGACGAACTCTTTTACCACCTCCATAATCGAGAAAATTCCTTAGTCCACTAGTTACTAAGGATAAGTTCGACCGCTGTCATGTGATCCATTCTTGGATCACTATTGTACCCCTTGACTAACTCATGGCAAGGCACACTTCAGGTGCGGTACACAACATAGCATACTGTAGAGCCTACGTCTAAAGCATAGGGGACGACCTTCATCCTTTCTCTCTCTTCTGCCGTGGTCAGGTCTTGAGTCTTACTCAATACTCACACCTTGTAACACAGCCAAGAACTCCTTCTTTGCTGATCTATTTTGAACTCCTTCAAAATCTTGTCACGGTATGTATTCATTTGAAAGTACTATTAAGCGTTTTTGATCTATCCTTATAGATCTTGATGCTCAATGTTCAAGTAGCTTAATCCAGGTTTTCCATTGAAAAACACTTTTCAAATAACCCTGTATGCTTTCCAGAAAATTCTACATCATTTCTGATCAACAATATGTCAACAACATATACTCATCAGAAATTCTATAGTGCTCCCACTCACTTCTTTGGAAATACAAGTTTCTCGTAAAAACCCAAAATCTTTGATCATCTCATCAAAGCGTACATTCCAACTCCGAGATGCTTACTCCAATCCTTAGAAGGATTGCTGGAGCTTTGCATACTTGTTAGCATCTTTCAGGATTGACAAAACCTTCTGGTTGTATCACATACAACCTTTCCTCAAGAAAATCGTCGAGGAAACAATGTTTTGACATCCTATCTGCAAGATTTCATAAATAATGCAGTAACTGCTAATATAATTCCAACAGACTCTTAGCATCGCTACGAGTGAGAAAGTCTCATCGTAGTCAACTCCTTGAACTTGTCAGAAAACATCTTAACGACAAGTCTAGCTTTCTTAATGGTGATACTTACCATCATTGTCCGTTTTCCCTTTAAAATCCATCTGTACCCAACAGCCTTACGACCATCAAGTAGTTCTTCCAAAGTCTACACTTTGTTTTTATACATGGATCCTCTTTCGGATTTTATGGCCTCGAGCCATTCGTTGGAATCCGGGCCCATCATCGCTTCTCCATAGCTCGTAGGTTCATTGTTGTCTAGCAACATGACTTCTAAGACAGGATTACGTACCACTCTGAAGTAGTACACATCCTTGTCGTCCTACGAGGTTTGGTAGTGACTTGGTCCGAAGTTTCATGATCACTATCATAAGCTTCCACTTCAATTGGTGTAGGTGCCACAGGAACAACTTCCTGTGCCCTGCTACACACTAGTTGAAGTCATGGTTCAATAACCTCATCAAGTCTCCACCATCCTCCCACTCAATTCTTTCGAGAGAAACTTTTCCTTGAGAAAGGACCCGTTTCTAGAAACAATCACTTTGCTTCCGGATCTGAAATAGGAGGTATACCCAACTGTTTTGGGTATTCTATGAAGATGCATTTATCCGCTTTGGGTTCGAGCTTATCAGCCTGAAACCTTTTCACATAAGCGTCGCAGCCCCAAACTTTTAAGAAACGATAGCTTAGGTTTCTCTAAACCATAGTTCATACGGTGTCGTCTCAACGGAATTGCGTGGTGCCCTATTTAAAGTGAATGCGGTTGTCTCTAATGCCTAACCCATAAACGATAGTGTAATTCGATAAGAGACATCATGGTATGCACCATATCCAATAGGGTGCAGTTATGATGTTCGGACACACCATCACACTATGGTGTTCCAGGCGGTATTAGTCGTGAAACAATTTCCACAATTTCTTAATTGTGTGCCAAACTCGTAACTCAGATATTCATCTCTATGATCATATCACAGACATTTTATCCTCTTGTCACGACGATCTTCAACTTCACTCTGAAATTACTTGAACCTTTCAATAATTCAGACTTGTGTTTCATCAAGTAAATATTCTTAGCATCTACTCAAATCATCTGTGAAGTAAGAACATAACGATATCCACTGCATGCCTCAGCACTCATTGGACTGCACACATCAAATGTATTACTTCCAACAAGTTGCTCTCTTGTTCCATCTTACTGAAAACGAGGCCTTTCAGTCATCTTGCCCATGTGGTATGATTTGCATGTCTCAAGTGATTCGAAATCAAGTGAGTCCAAACGATCCATCTGTATGGACTTTCTTCATGCATATATACTAATAGACATGGTTCGCATGTCTCAATCTTTTCAAAACGAGTGAGTCCAAAGATCCATCAACATGGAGCTTCTTCATGCGTTTTATACCAATATGACTCAAGTGGCAGTGCCACAAGTATGTGGTACTATCATTACTATCTTATATCTTTTGGCATGAACATGTGTATCACTACGATCGAGATTCAATAAACCATTCATTTTAGGTGCAAGACCATTGAAGGTATTATTCAAATAGACAGAGTAACCATTATTCTCCTTAAATGAATAACCGTATTGCGATAAACATAATCCAATCATGTCTATGCTCAACGCAAACACCAAATAACAATTATTTAGGTTTAACACCAATCTCGATGGTAGAGGGAGCATGCGATGTTTGATCACATCAACCTTGGAAACACTTCCAACACATATCGTCATCTCACCTTTAGCTAGTCTCCGTTTATTCCATAGCCTTTTATTTCGAGTTACCAACACTTAGCAACCGAACCGGTATCTAATACCCTGGTGCTACTAGGAGTACTAGTAAAGTACACATTAATATAATGTATATCCAATATACTTCTGTCGACCTTGTCTACCTTCTCATCTACCAAGTATCTAGGGTAGTTCTGCTTCAGTGACCGTTCCCCTCATTACAGAAGCACTTAGTCTCGGGTTTGGGTTCAACCTTGGGTTTCTTCGCTGGAGCAGCAACTGATTTGCCGTTTCATGAAGTATCCCTTCTTGCCCTTGCCCTTCTTGAAACTAGTGGTTTTACTAACCATCAACAATTGATGCTCCTACTTGATTTCTACTTTCGCGGTGTCAAACATCGCGAGTTGCTCAAGGATCATCATGTCTATCCCTGATATGTTATAGTTTATCACGAAGCTCTAATAGCCTGGTGTCAGTGACTATGGAGAACCATCACTATCTCATCTGGAAGATTAACTCCCACTTGATTCAAGCGATTGTAGTACTCAGACAATCTGAGCACATGCTCAATGATTGAGCTTTTCTCCCTTAGTTTGCAGGCTTAAGAAACTTGTCAGAGGTCTCATACCTCTTGACGTGGGCACTAGTCTGAAATCCCAATTTCAGTCTTTGGAACATCTCATATATTCTGCGACGTTTCAAAACCGTCTTTGGTGCCACAATTTTAAACCGTTAGCATCACACACTAAACTATCACGTAGTCATCAAAACGTGTATGTCAGATGTTTCGCAACATCTACAGACGACGCTCGAGGTTCAGCACACCGAGCGGTGCATTAAGGACATAAGCCTTCTGTGCAGCAATGAGGACAATCCTCAGTTTACGGACCCAGTCCGCATAATTGCTACTATCAACTTTCAACTAAATTTTCTCTAGGATCATATCTTAGTAGAACTAAAGCGTAAGCTACGACACAATTTGCAAAGACCTTTTGACTATGTTCATGATAATTAAGTTCATCTAATCAAATTATTTAATGAACTCCCACTCAGATAGACATCCCTCTAGTCATCTAAGTGATACATGATCCGAGTCAACTAGGCCGTGTCCGATCATCACGTGAGACGGACTAGTCATCATCGGTGAACATCTTCATGTTGATCGTATCTTCTATACGACTCATGTTCGACCTTCCGGTCTCTTGTGTTCCGAGGCCATGTCTGTACATGCTAGGCTCATCAAGTCAACCTAAGTGTTTCGCATGTGTAAATCTGGCTTACACCCGTTGTATGCGAACGTTAGAATCTATCACACCCGATCATCACGTGGTGCTTCGAAACAACGAACCTTCGCAACGGTGCACAGTTAGGGGGAACACGTCTCTTGAAATTTTAGTGAGGGATCATCTTATTTATGCTACCGTCGTTCTAAGCAAATAAGATGTAAACATGACAAACATCACATGCAAATCATAAAGTGACATGATATGGCCAATATCATCTTGCGCCTTTGATCTCCATCTTCGAGGCGCGGCATGATCACCTTCGTCACCGGCATGACACCATGATCTCCATCATCATGATCTCCATCATCGTGTCTTCATGAAGTTGTCTCGCCAACTATTACTTCTACTACTATGGCTAATGGTTAGCAATAAAGTAAAGTAATTACATGGCGTCTTCATTGACACGCAGGTCATACAATAAATTAAGACAACTCCTATGGCTCCTGCCGGTTGTCATACTCATCGACATGCAAGTCGTGATTCCTATTACAAGAACATGATCAATCTCATACATCATATATATAATTCATCACATCCTTTTGGCCATATCACATCACATAGCATACCCTGCAAAAACAAGTTAGACGTCCTCTAATTGTTGTTGCATGTTTTACGTGGCTGCTATGGGTTTCTAGCAAGAATGTTTCTTAGCTACGCAAAATCCACAACGGTGATATGCCAATTGCTATTTACCCTTCATAAGGACCCTCTTCATCGAATCCGATCCGACTAAAGTGGGAGAGACAGACACCCGCTAGCCACCTTATGCATCAAGTGCATGTCAGTCGGTGGAACCTGTCTCACGTAAGAGTATGTGTAAGGTCGGTCCGGGTCGCTTCATCCCACAATGCCGCCGAATCAAGATAAGACTAGTAACGGCAAGCAAATTGAACAAATCATCGCCCAGAACTACTTTGTGTTCTACTCGTGCATAGAATCTACGCATAGACCTAGCTCATGATGCCACTGTTGGGGAACGTAGCAATAATTCAAAATTTTCCTACGTGTCACCAAGATCAATCTAGGAGATGCTAGCAACGAGAGAGAGGGAGTGCATCTTCATACCCTTGAAGATCGCTAAGCGGAAGCGTTACAAGAACGCGGTTGATGGAGTCGTACTCGCAGCGATTCAAATCGCGGAAGATCCGATCTAGCGCCGAACGGACGGCGCCTCTGCGTTCAACACACGTACAGCCCGGGGACGTCTCCTCCTTCTTGATCCAGCAAGGGGAGAGGAGAAGTTGACGGAGAACTCCAGCAGCACGACGGCGTGGTGGCAATGGAGCTCGTGGTTCTCCGGCAGAGCTTCGCTAAGCACTACGGAGGAGGAGGAGTTGGAGGAGGAGAGGGCTGCGCCAGTCCAGGGGTGCGGCTGCCCTCCCACCCCTCCACTATATATAGGGGCAAGGGAGAGGGGGGCCGGCCCCTTTAGATCCCATCTGGTGGGAGGGGCGGCGGCCAGGGAGGGTGGCTTGCCCCCCAAGTCAAGGGGGCCGCCCCCTCCAGGGTTTCCTCCAACCCTAGGCGCATGGGCCCTAGGGGGAGGTTGGCGCCCAGCCCACTTAGGGGCTGGTTCCCTTCCACCTACAGCCCATAAGGCCCTCCGGGGCAGGTGGACCCTCCCGGTGGACCTCCGGAACCCCTTCGGTGGCCCCGGTACAATACCGGCATACCCCCGAACACTTTCGGTGACCGTATGATGACTTCCCATATATAAATCTTTACCTCCGGACCATTCCGGAACTCCTCGTGACGTCCGGGATCTCATCCGGGACTCCGAACAACCTTCGGTAACCACATACTATTCCCCATAACAACTCTAGCGTCACCGAACCTTAAGTGTGTAGACCCTACGGGTTCGGGAACCATGCAGACATGACCGAGACATCTCTCCGGCCAATAACCAATAGCGGGATCTGGATACCCATACTGGCTCCCACATGTTCTATGATGATCTCATCGGATGAGCCACGATGTCGGGGATTCAATCAATCCCGTATACAATTCCCTTTGTCAATCGGTATGTTACTTGCCCGATATTCGATCGTCGGTATCCCAATACCTCGTTCAATCTCGTTACCGGCAAATCACTTTACTCGTTCCGTAATGCATGATCCCGTGACTAACTACTTAGTCACATTAAGCTCATTATGATGATGCTTTACCGAGTGGGCCCAGAGATACCTCTCCGTCATACGGAGTGACAAATCCCAGTCTCGATTCGTGCCAACCCAACAGACACTTTCAGAGATACCTGTAGTGCACCTTTATAGCCACCCAGTTACGTTGTGACGTTTGGTACACCCAAAGCACTCCTACGGTATCCGGGAGTTGCACAATCTCATGGTCTAAGGAAAAGATACTTGACATTAGAAAAGCTCTAGCAAAACGAACTACACGATCTTGTGCTACGCTTAGGATTGGGTCTTGTCCATCACATCATTCTCCTAATGATGTGATCCCGTTATCAATGACATCCAATGGCCATGGTCAGGAAACCATAACCATCTATTGATCAACGAGCTAGTCAACTAGAGGCTTACTAGGGACATGTTGTGGTCTATGTATTCACACATGTATTACGGTTTCCAGTTAATACAATTATAGCATGAACAATAGACAATTATCATGAACAAGGAAATACAATAATAACCATTTTATTATTGCCTCTAGGGCATATTTCCAACAGGGGATGGCTCTGATTACTAACTTGTAACGCCCACGATGCGGCTATATCTCCCACGTGTCGAGGCACGACTTAGAGGCATAACCGCATTGTGGTTTTGTCGCAAGAAGGGTCATCTTCACACAATCCCATGTAATGAACAAGAATGGGATAACGAGAGTTGGCTTACAATCGCCACATCACACAATACATAAATTAATTCATACATCATCCAAAATCCACACATAGACCGACTACGGTCAAATCCAAATGAAAATAAGATAACTCCAAATGCTAGATCCCCGATCGTCCCAACTGGGCTCCACTACTGATCATCAGGAAAAGAAACATAGTAACGACCACGTTCCTCGTCGAACTCCCACTTGAGCTCGGTTGCGTCATCTGCACTGGCATCGTCGGCACCTGCAACTGTTTTGGTAGAATATGTGAGTCACGAGGACTCAGCAATCTCACACCCGCGAGATCAAGACTATTTAAGCTTATAGGAAAGGATGGTGTAATGAGGTGGAGCTGCAGCAGGCACTAAGCATATATGGTGGCTAACATACGCAAATGAGAGCGAGAAGGGAAGCAACGCAACGGTCGCGACGCTAGAAATGATCAAGAAGTGATCCTGAAACTACTTACGTTCATGCATAACTCAAGCCGTGTTCACTTCCCGGACTCCGCCGAGAAGAGACCATCACGGCTACACACACGGTTGATGTATTTTAATTAAGTCAAGTGTCAAGTTCTCTACAACTGGACATTAAAAAATTCCCATCTGCCTCATAACCGCGGGCACGGCTTTCGAAAGATAATACCCTGCAGGGGTGTCCCAACTTAGCCCATTATAAGCTCTCACAGTCAACGAAGGATAAACCTTCTCCCGGAAAGACCCGATCAGTCTCGAAATCCCGGTTTACAAGACATTTCAACAATGGTAAAACAAGACGAGCAAAGCCGCCCGAATGTGCCGACAAATCCCGATAGGAGCTGCACATATCTCGTTCTCAGGGCACAACGGATGAGACATCCTACGAGTAAAACCAGGCCTCAAGTTTCCCCGAGGTGGCCCCGCAGCCTACTCGGTTCGGACCAACACTCGAAGGAGCACCGGCCCGGGGGGGGGGGGGGGTTAAAATAAAGATGACCCTCGGGCTCGCGAAAACCCAAGGGAAAAAGGCTTAGGTGGAAAATGGTAAAACCAAGGTTGGGCCTTGCTGGAGGAGTTTTATTCAAGGCGAACTGTCAAGGGGGTCCCATAAATCACCCAACCGCGTAAGGAACACAAACTCAAGGAACATAATACCGGTATGACGGAAACTAGGGCGGCAAGAGTGGAACAAAACACCAGGCATAAGGCCGAGCCTTCCACCCTTTACCAAATATGTAGATGCATTAATTAAATAAGAGATATTGTGATATTCCAAAATATCCATGTTCCAACATGGAACCAACTTCAACTTCACCTGCAACTAGCAACACTATAAGAAGGGCTGAGCAAAAGCGGTAACTTAGCCATTCCAACCGGACCTTTGCGAAGCTTTCCGCAAGCTGAATCTCCAAGTTGTTCCTCAAGGCTTTCTTGCCAACCTCTTAGTCTCTTCTACTTTGGAAGATCAAATTCGTGAGGCACAACTCCTGGATACCATGGTGAAGAAGGTGAAACGTGGTATCGACAAGGGTCTTTCCAAATACAAGTGCTATCGCATTGATGACAGAGACATTTTATTCTTCGAGGACCGGATTGTGGTTCCTAAAGGTGATCTAAGGAAAGTCATTATGAACGAGGCGCACAATTCTCTTCTTTCCAATCATCCTGAAAGTACGAAGATGTACCATGACCTCAAGCAGTCCTATTGGTGGACTCGAATGAAGCGAGAAATCGCCCAATTCGTGAATGAATGTGATGTCCGTCGAAGGGTGAAAGCAGAACACCAATGACCAGCTGGTCTCCTCCAACCTCTTGCTATCCTAGAATGGAAGTTTGATCATATTGAAATGGACTTCGTGACTGGATTTCCCAAGTCCAAACGCGGAAATGATGCTATCTTCGTTGTCATCGACAAGCTTACTAAAGTGGCTCATTTCCTTCCAATCAAAGAATCTATCACAACAGCTCAGTTAGCAGAGCTATACACCTCCAGGATTGTCTCCTTGCACGGCATTCCACAATTGATTTCTTCAGATCGTGGAAGCATCTTCACTTCCAAGTTCTGGGACTCCTTCCAGAAGGCCATGGGCACCAACATTCGCTTCAGCACAGCTTTCCATCCTCAAACTAGTGGTCAAGTCGAGCGAGTAAATCAAATCCTTGAAGATATGCTCAGGGCTTGTGTCATTTCCTTTGGCATGAAGTGGGAAGATTGTCTTCCATATGCCGAGTTCTCCTACAACAACAGTTTCCAAGCGAGTTCGGGCAAGGCCCCATTCGAGATTCTATATGGCAGAAAGTGCCGTACTCCTCTCAATTGGTCAGAGACTCGTGAACGCCAACTTCTTGGCAATGACTTAATCACAGAGGCTGAAGAGATGTGTAAAGTCATCCGTGAAAATCTCAAAGCCACGCAATCGCGCCAGAAGAGTTACTATGATAGCAAGCACCGTCACTTGGCTTCGAGATCGGAGACCATATCTACCTCCGCGTCTCTCCAATGAAAGGCACTCGTCGCTTCGGTATCAAAGGGAAGCTTGCCCCTAGATACATGGGTCCTTTCAAGAACATTGGCAAAAGAGGCGACCTCGCCTATCAACTTGAGCTTCCCTCCAACTTCGCGAACGTGCACGACGTGTTCCACGTGTCACAGCTTCACAAGTGCTTCAAGACTCCTGAGCGCACCATCAACTTCGAAGAGATTGACCTCCAAGAAGATCTGTCTTATCATGAGCACCCCATTGCTATTCTTGAAGAAACTGAGCGCAAGACTCGCAACAAGTCAATCAAATTCTTGAAAGTGAAGTGGTCGCACCATTCCGACCGAGAAGCCACCTAGGAGCGCGAGGACCACCTCCGTTTTGAATATCCGGAGTTCTTTCAGTCCTAGATCTCGGGACGAGATCCTCTCGTAGTGGTGGAGTGTTGTAACACCCCGGATGTAACTTTCCATATTTGTAACTCCAACTCTTGCCATTTTCAGCTATGTGTTATGATATTCCCTCCGTGGTTGGGTTTTGTTTTCGTTTTGTTTTTTTTGTTCATGTCATGCATCCCATATCATGTCATCATGTGCATCTCATTTTCATATGCGTTCGTCTCATGCATCCGAGCATTTCCCCGTTGTCCGTTTTGCAATCCGACACTCCCACGTGCACCGGCGCACCCCTCTTGTTTCTTTTCGTGAGCGGGTGTTAAACGTTCTCGGAATGGACTGAGGTTTGCCAAGTGGCCTTGGTACACCACCGGTAGACCACCTGTCAAGTTTCGTTCCATTTGGAGGTCGTTTGATGCTCGAACGGTTAACCGTGTAACCGCAAAGGCCTTTTGTGTGTTGCAGGAAAACACCCCTTCAAAACAGCCCAACAACCCATCTAAGTCACTTCCATGCTCTCCGTCGTCGGATCACGATCGTGTGGGCAAAAACCGCATAGTTTCCCATCTTGGTAGAAACATCGGGAGCAACCAAACTAGAAGTCATAAGCTTTCCCGGAGAAACAACTTGCATAACTTTGGATAAAATCTCTGTGTCAACATTGTGCTTCGATGCAAATGGGAATGACATGAAAGAATGCGATGCACCAGTATCAAATAAAACTTTTGCAGGAATATCATTAACTGAAAGATTACCCATTATCACATTAGTAGATTCCTCCGCTTGAGCTGCATTCATCATGTTCACCTTAGCAGACTTGGGATTATGCTTGACCACTGCATTGCTGGAAGATCTCACAGGAGGAGGAGGCGGAAGACGCCTTTGGTTGAAGCACTTGTTAGCATAGTGACCTTTCTGCTGACACTTGTTGCAAGTCACCTCTCAGAGTGGACGATGATAAGGAGCATTCGACTTTGGAGCTTGATTCTGAGACTTGTTCTGATAGCCAGGGTTGGGTGGGTGGGAAGATCCATGGACACCTTTGTTCTTCTGCTGGAAAGGCTGACGAAACGGAGGAGGAGGAGGCAACCAGAACTTCTGATGCTTAGCAGCCACTAGTGAGGAAGAAGAAGACTGAACTGCGTCCCTGACTCTCTTCTTAGAAGCCTCACACTTGAGCTGAGCAGCCTCTTGCTTCAGTGCCATATTGTAGAAATCATCATACTTGGTTGGCTCAAAAAGCACGAGAGGTAATTGCAGATCTTCTCTAAGGCCACCTCTAAATTGATAGATCATGCTCTTTTCATCAGGAATGTCTTGCTTAGCGAAGCGAGCGAGTTTCTGAAACTGGGTATTGTATTGATACACGGACATGCTGCCTTGCTTGAGATTGCGGAACTCCTCACGCTTGCTCTCAACAACACTTTGTGGAATGTGGTGAGCTTTGAAGTCTCGACGGAAATCATCCCAGGTAATCACACGACCTCCTCTGGAATCTTTGTATTGTTGATACCACTCGGCAGCTTGATCCTTGAGTTGAAAGGAAGCGAACTTGACAAATTCCTCAGGCCTGACATTGCTACATTCAAAATGCTTGTTGATGTCCACGAGCCAATCATCGGCGTCTGTGGCCTCGGCACAGTAGCTGAAAGACTTCGGCTGATTTGCGAGGAACTGGTTGAGGGTAGCGAAGTGAGGCTGATTGTTGCCTTGGCCTTGATTTCCTTGATTGCCTTGCCCTTGGGTGCGTTCTTGCAAGAGTTGCAAAATCATCTGAGCATTGGCGTTGGTGGCTGCCATGATAGCTTGCCATGCCTCCGGAGGCGGAGGTGGTGGCGGAGGGTTCGCCTGACTCCCCTCATTGCGTTCCGGATTCTGACGCGTTGGCGGAGCCATCCTGAAGAGGGTGACATCCGTTAGGATCTTGAAAGACAAGTTGAAACAACGGATAGAAATTGCAACATATAGTCTTCACAATAAACATTCGAACGAGGATGAACGAATGAATTCCATAGTAAAATCATCACACTTCCATTAAGGTGAGAAGCCACTTGATAAGAGATTGATGAATAAAATAAAAAGGTACGACTAGAACAAATAAGTGGTAAGGATTACCCAATCACAAACCAAATATCTGCGGGAAGAAATGCTAAGAGCTACTTGAATCCCACCTATAAACTCCCGAAACTTTCTGGTTATGCAATCTGGTGTGGGGGATACAGGGGACACAAAATATATCACCCAAACTAGCAATCCCTAGATCCAGCTGTATCCATCCGTCAACACATAACCAAGAAACCTTCAAGAAATCGTGTACCTCAACCTTCGAAAAGCATCCGTTATAGGAGTTATGGCAATGCTCCCGAACTCCCGCCCCAGTACTGGGTGGCATCGAGGTGATCTCACCAACAACTGCATAAAAGAGATTTTCGATGTCGGCGAAAACTTAGGTATTCCAGAACTGCAACGATAAAATTGTGACGACAACACCTCGGAGCTCAACTCCCCGGGACACTGCCACAACCCCAAAATGTCAGGAGGCACCAAGAACAATGTTCTCGTCACAAAACCATCAGAACGATTCCAAGATACCCGCGTGATCCTAAATTTTTTTAAGTGAAATTTGAGGAGAGAAGAGTCAAAACTTCTACGTTAGGAGGCCTCACCAGAGCGATGAAGGGACTGAGGAGTAAAAAGAATCCTAGTCTCCGATATATATAATCCTAAGACTCAAAACAGTTTTGTTCTAGACTCAACAACGCCAGCGATTCGATCAAGCAGGGGCTCCTAAGTCGGGGATGTTGGGGAACGTAGCAATAATTCAAAATTTTCCTACGTGTCACCAAGATCAATCTAGGAGATGCTAGCAACGATAGAGAGGGAGTGCATCTTCATACCCTTGAAGATCGCTAAGCAGAAGTGTTACAAGAACGCGGTTGATGGAGTCGTACTCGCAGCGATTCAAATCGCGGAAGATCCGATCTAGCGCCGAACGGACGGCGCCTCCACGTTCAACACACGTACAGCCCGGGGACGTCTCCTCCTTGTTGATCCAGGAAGGGGAGAGGAGAAGTTGAGGGAGAACTCCAGCAGCACGATGGCGTGGTGGCAATGGAGCTCGTGGTTCTCCGGCAGAGCTTCGGTAAGCACTACAGAGGAGGAGGAGGAGTTGGAGGAGGAGAGGGCTGCGCCAAGCCAGGGGTGCGGCTGCCCTCCCACCCCTCCACTATTTATAGGGGCAAGGGAGAGGGGGCCCGGCCCCTTTAGATCCCATCTGGTGGGAGGGGCGGCGGCCAGGGAGGGTGGCTTGCCCCCCAAGTCAAGGGGGGCGCCCCCTCCAGGGTTTCCTCCAACCCTAGGCGCATGGGCCCTAGGGGGAGGTTGGCGCCCAGCCCACTTAGGGGCTGGTTCCCTTCCACCTACAGCCCATAAGGCCCTCCGGGGCAGGTGGACCCTCCCGGTGGACCTCCGGAACCCCTTCGGTGGCCCCGGTACAATACCGGCATACCCCCGAACACTTCCGGTTACCGTATGATGACTTTCCGTATATAAATCTTTACCTCCGGACCATTCCGGAACTCCTCGTGATGCCCGGGATCTCATCCGGGACTCCGAGCAACCTTCGGTAACCACATACTATTTCCCATAACAACTCTAGCGTCACCGAACCTTAAGTGTGTAGACCCTACGGGTTCGGGAACCATGCAGACATGACCGAGACATCTCTCCGGCCAATAACCAATAGCGGGATCTGGATACCCATATTGGCTCCCACATGTTCCACGATGATCTCATCGGATGAACCACGATGTCGGGGATTCAATCAATCCCGTATACAATTCCCTTTGTCAATCGGTATGTTACTTGCCCGAGATTCGATCGTCGGTATCCCAATACCTCGTTCAATCTCGTTACCGGCAAGTCACTTTACTCGTTCCGTAATGCATGATCCCGTGACTAACTACTTAGTCACATTAAGCTCATTATGATGATGCATTACCGAGTGGGCCCAGAGATACCTCTCCGTCATACGGAGTGACAAATCCCAGTCTCAATTCGTGCCAACCCAACAGACACTTTCGGAGATACCTGTAGTGCACCTTTATAGCCACCCAGTTACGTTGTGACGTTTGGTACACCCAAAGCACTCCTACGGTATCCGGGAGTTGCACAATCTCATGGTCTAAGGAAAAGATACTTGACATTAGAAAAGCTCTAGCAAAACGAACTACACGATCTTGTGCTACGCTTAGGATTGGGTCTTGTCCATCACATCATTCTCCTAATGATGTGATCCCGTTATCTATGACATCCAATGTCCATGGTCAGGAAACCATAACCATCTATTGATCAATGAGCTAGTCAACTAGAGGCTTACTAGGGACATGTTGTGGTCTATGTATTCACACATGTATTACGGTTTCCAGTTAATACAATTATAGCATGAACAATAGACAATTATCATGAACAAGGAAATACAATAATAACCATTTTATTATTGCCTCTAGGGCATATTTCCAACAGTCTCCCACTTGCACCAGAGTCAATAATCTAGTTCACATCACCATGTGATTAACACTCAAAGTTCACATCGACATGTGACTAACACCCAAGAGTTTACTAGAGTCAGTAATCTAGTTCACATCACCATGTGATTAACACTCAATGAGTTCTAGGGTTTGATCATGTTATGCTTACGAGAGAGGTTTTAGTCAACGGGTCTGCAACATTCAGATCCGTGTGTGCTTTACAAATCTCTATGTCATCTTGTAGATGTACCTACCACGCGCTACTTGGAGCTATTCCAAATAACTGCTCTACTATACGAATCCGGTTTACTACTCAGAGTCATCCGGATTAGTGTCAAAGTTTGCATCGACGTAACCCTTTACGACGAACTCTTTTACCACCTCCATAATCGAGAAAATTCCTTAGTCCACTAGTTACTAAGGATAAGTTCGACCGCTGTCATGTGATCCATTCCTGGATCACTATTGTACCCCTTGACTAACTCATGGCAAGGCACACTTCAGGTGCGGTACACAGCATAGCATACTGTAGAGCCTACGTCTAAAGCATAGGGGACGACCTTCATCCTTTCTCTCTCTTCTGCCGTGGTCAGGTCTTGAGTCTTACTCAATACTCACACCTTGTAACACAGCCAAGAACTCCTTCTTTGCTGATCTATTTTGAACTCCTTCAATATCTTGTCACGGTATGTATTCATTTGAAAGTACTATTAAGCGTTTTTGATCTATCCTTATAGATCTTGATGCTCAATGTTCAAGTAGCTTAATCCAGGTTTTCCATTGAAAAACACTTTTCAAATAACCCTGTATGCTTTCCAAAAATTCTACATCATTTCTGATCAACAATATGTCAACAACATATACTCATCAGAAATTCTATAGTGCTCCCACTCACTTCTTTGGAAATACAAATTTCTCATAAACTTTGTAAAAACCCAAAATCTTTGGTCATCTCATCAAAGCGTACATTCCAACTCCGAGATGCTTACTCCAATCCTTAGAAGGATTGCTGGAGCTTTGCATACTTGTTAGCATCTTTCAGGATTGACAAAACCTTCTGGTTGTATCACATACAACCTTTCCTCAAGAAAATCGTCGAGGAAACAATGTTTTGACATCCTATCTGCAAGATTTCATAAATAATGCAGTAACTGCTAATATAATTCCAACAGACTCTTAGCATCGCTACGAGTGAGAAAGTCTCATCGTAGTCAACTCGTTGAACTTGTCAGAAAACATCTTAACGACAAGTCTAGCTTTCTTAATGGTGATACTTACCATCATTGTCCGTTTTCCCTTTAAAATCCATCTGTACCCAACAGCCTTACGACCATCAAGTAGTTCTTCCAAAGTCTACACTTTGTTTTTATACATGGATCCTCTTTCGGATTTTATGGCCTCGAGCCATTCGTTGGAATCCGGGCCCATCATCGCTTCTCCATAGCTCGTAGGTTCATTGTTGTCTAGCAACATGACTTCGAAGACAGGATTACGTACCACTCTGAAGTAGTACACATCCTTGTCGTCCTACGAGGTTTGGTAGTGACTTGGTCCGAAGTTTCATGATCACTATCATAAGCTTCCACTTCAATTGGTGTAGGTGCCACAGGAACAACTTCCTGTGCCCTGCTACACACTAGTTGAAGTCATGGTTCAATAACCTCATCAAGTCTCCACCATCCTCCCACTCAATTCTTTCGAGAGAAACTTTTCCTTGAGAAAGGACCCGTTTCTAGAAACAATCACTTTGCTTCCGGATCTGAAATAGGAGGTATACCCAACTGTTTTGGGTATTCTATGAAGATGCATTTATCCGCTTTGGGTTCGAGCTTATCAGCCTGAAACCTTTTCACATAAGCGTCGCAGCCCCAAACTTTTAAGAAACGATAGCTTAGGTTTCTCTAAACCATAGTTCATACGGTGTCGTCTCAACGGAATTGCGTGGTGCCCTATTTAAAGTGAATGCGGTTGTCTCTAATGCCTAACCCATAAACGATAGTGTAATTCGATAAGAGACATCATGGTATGCACCATATCCAATAGGGTGCAGTTATGATGTTCGGACACACCATCACACTATGGTGTTCCAGGCGGTATTAGTCGTGAAACAATTTCCACAATTTCTTAATTGTGTGCCAAACTCGTAACTCAGATATTCATCTCTATGATCATATCACAGACATTTTATCCTCTTGTCACGACGATCTTCAACTTCACTCTGAAATTACTTGAACCTTTCAATAATTCAGACTTGTGTTTCATCAAGTAAATATTCTTAGCATCTACTCAAATCATCTGTGAAGTAAGAACATAACGATATCCACTGCATGCCTCAGCACTCATTGGACTGCACACATCAAATGTATTACTTCCAACAAGTTGCTCTCTTGTTCCATCTTACTGAAAACGAGGCCTTTCAGTCATCTTGCCCATGTGGTATGATTTGCATGTCTCAAGTGATTCAAA
Organism: Triticum aestivum; assembly: GCF_018294505.1. Lineage (NCBI taxonomy): Eukaryota > Viridiplantae > Streptophyta > Magnoliopsida > Poales > Poaceae > Triticum > Triticum aestivum. Next base: position 85,301,554 of record NC_057799.1, read on the forward strand.
ATCAAGTGAGTCCAAACGATCCATCTGTATGGACTTTCTTCATGCATATATACTAATAGACATGGTTCGCATGTCTCAATCTTTTCAAAAACGAGTGAGTCCAAAGATCCATCAACATGGAGCTTCTTCATGCGTTTTATACCAATATGACTCAAGTGGCAGTGCCACAAGTATGTGGTACTATCATTACTATCTTATATCTTTTGGCATGAACATGTGTATCACTACGATCGAGATTCAATAAACCATTCATTTTAGGTGCAAGACCATTGAAGGTATTATTCAAATAGACAGAGTAACCATTATTCTCCTTAAATGAATAACCGTATTGCGATAAACATAATCCAATCATGTCTATGCTCAACGCAAACACCAAATAACAATTATTTAGGTTTAACACCAATCTCGATGGTAGAGGGAGCATGCGATGCTTGATCACATCAACCTTGGAAACACTTCCAACACATATCGTCATCTCACCTTTAGCTAGTCTCCGTTTATTCCATAGCCTTTTATTTCGAGTTACCAACACTTAGCAACCGAACCGGTATCTAATACCCTGGTGCTACTAGGAGTACTAGTAAAGTACACATTAATATAATGTATATCCAATATACTTCTGTCGACCTTGTCTACCTTCTCATCTACCAAGTATCTAGGGTAGTTCTGCTTCAGTGACCGTTCCCCTCATTACAGAAGCACTTAGTCTCGGGTTTGGGTTCAACCTTGGGTTTCTTCGCTGGAGCAGCAACTGATTTGCCGTTTCATGAAGTATCCCTTCTTGCCCTTGCCCTTCTTGAAACTAGTGGTTTTACTAACCATCAACAATTGATGCTCCTACTTGATTTCTACTTTCGCGGTGTCAAACATCGCGAGTTGCTCAAGGATCATCATGTCTATCCCTGATATGTTATAGTTCATCACGAAGCTCTAATAGCTTGGTGTCAGTGACTATGGAGAACCATCACTATCTCATCTGGAAGATTAACTCCCACTCGATTCAAGCGATTGTAGTACTCAGACAATCTGAGCACATGCTCAACGATTGAGCTTTTCTCCCTTAGTTTGCAGGCTTAAGAAACTTGTCAGAGGTCTCATACCTCTTGACGTGGGCACTAGTCTGAAATCCCAATTTCAGTCTTTGGAACATCTCATATATTCTGCGACGTTTCAAAACCGTCTTTGGTGCCACAATTTTAAACCGTTAGCATCACACACTGAACTATCACGTAGTCATCAAAACGTGTATGTCAGATGTTTCGCAACATCTACAGACGACGCTCGAGGTTCAGCACACCGAGCGGTGCATTAAGGACATAAGCCTTCTGTGCAGCAATGAGGACAATCCTCAGTTTACGGACCCAGTCCGCATAATTGCTACTATCAACTTTCAACTAAATTTTCTCTAGGATCATATCTTAGTAGAACTAAAGCGTAAGCTACGACACAATTTGCAAAGACCTTTTGACTATGTTCATGATAATTAAGTTCATCTAATCAAATTATTTAATGAACTCCCACTCAGATAGACATCCCTCTAGTCATCTAAGTGATACATGATCCGAGTCAACTAGGCCGTGTCCGATCATCACGTGAGACGGACTAGTCATCATCGGTGAACATCTTCATGTTGATCGTATCTTCTATACGACTCATGTTCGACCTTCCGGTCTCTTGTGTTCCGAGGCCATGTCTGTACATGCTAGGCTCATCAAGTCAACCTAAGTGTTTCGCATGTGTAAATCTGGCTTACACCCGTTGTATGCGAACGTTAGAATCTATCACACCCGATCATCACGTGGTGCTTCGAAACAACGAACCTTCGCAACGGTGCACAGTTAGGGGGAACACGTCTCTT